>NW_027362027.1:700000-950000 GCF_039654945.1 Dendrobates tinctorius
CACAGCCTGGAGGTGTGTTTGGGGTCATTGTCCTGTTGAAAAATAAATTATGGTCCAACTAAACGCAAACCGGATGGAATAGCATGCCGCTGCAAGATACTGGTTTAGCCATGCTGGTTCGGTATGCCTTCAATTTTGAATAAATCCCCAACAGTGTCACCAGCAAAGCACCCCCACACCATCACACCTCATCCTCCATGCTTCACGGTGGGAACCAGGCATGTAGAGTCCATCCATTCACCTTTTCTGCGTCGCACAAAGACACGGTGGTTGAAACCAAAGATTTCAAATTTGGACTCATCAGACCAAAGCACAGATTTCCACTGGTCTAATGTCCATTCCTTGTGTTCTTTAGCCCAAACAAGTCTCTTCTGCTTGTTGCCTGTCCTTAGCAGTGGTTTCCTAGCAGCTATTTTACCATGAAGGTTTGCTGCACAAAGTCTCCTCTTAACAGTTGTTGTAGAAATGTGTCTGCTGCTAGAACGCTGTGTGGCATTGACCTGGTCTCTAATCTGAGCTGCTGTTAACCTGCGATTTCTGAGGCTGGTGACTCTGATGAACTTATCCTCCGCAGCAGAGGTGACTCTTGGTCTTCCTTTCCTGGGGCGGTCCTCATGTGAGCCAGTTTCTTTGTAGCGCTTGATGGTTTTTGCCAATGCACTTGGGGACACTTTCAAAGTTTTCCCAATTTTTCGGACTGACTGACCTTCATTTCTTAAAGTAATGATGGCCACTCGTTTTTCTTTACTTAGCTGCTTTTTTCATGCCATAATACAAATTCTAACCGTCTATTCAGTAGGACTATCAGCTGTGTATCCATCAGACTTCTGCACAACACAACTGATGTTCCCAACCCCATTTATAAGGCAAGAAATCCCACTTCTTAATCCTGACAGGGCACACCTGTGAAGTGAAAACCATTTCTGGTGACTACCTCTTGAAGCTCATCAAGAGAATGCCAAGAGTGTGCAAAGCAGTAATCAAAGCAAAAGGTGGCTACTTTGAAGAACCTAAGATACAAGACATACAGTATTTTCAGTTGTCTCACACTTTTTTGGTAATTATATAATTCCACATGTGTTAATTCATAGTTTTGATACCTTCAGAGTGAATCTACAATTTTGATAGTCATGAAAATAAAGAAAACTCTTTGAATGAGGTGTGTCCAAACTTTTGGTATGTACTGTGTGTGTATGTATATGTATATATATATGTGTATACTATGACTTATCTCAGCTAAGGCAAAGCCTATATCCTCAGACTACATTCACACCATGGGTGTAGCCAGGATCACACCTAGGGGGGGGCAGAGCCTCATACTGTTCCGCAGAACCTCATACTGCATTCCTCAGCTTCTGCAGAACCTCATACTGCACACCCCTACACTTGAAAATAAAGCCTTCACCTTAAGAAGATGTGGTGATGAATGCAGTCTATTTATTCCAACTATCAATTGATGTTGATGTGTTGCTGGGCATCCTTTTGGGCAGCTATGAGGTGTACCTGACTGGTGCTAAAAAAATAAAAAAAAAAGGAGTCTTAGGGCCCTGTCACACACAGCGACTCACCAGCGATCCCGACAACGATATCAACTTGTCAGGATCGCTGGTGTGTCGCTACATGATCGTTGGTGAACTGTCAAACAGGCAGCTTCACCAGCGATCAGCACCAGCGACGCCGAGCGGGTGCGTCGCTGTGTATGTTAGTTACCAGCGTGCTGATGCAGGGAGCTCATAACTAAGGTACACATCGGGTTTCTAAGCAGCGTGCGTCACTTAGAAACCCGATGTGTACCTTGGTTACCAGCTCCCTGCATGAGCGCGCTGGTAACTAAGGTACACATCAGGTTTCTAAGCACCGTGCGCTGCTTAGAAACCCTGCGTTTACCTTAGTAACCAGCGCGCTGATCGCTGGTCTCCCGCCTTTCACAAGCAGCGATGCGTGCTGGCCAGCGGGAGACCAGCGATCAAAAGAATGTCCTGGCCATTTCAGGGCGATCAGCGATAACCGGCAGGGAGGCCGGTCGCCGGCCAGTGTCACACACAGCGATCTCCCTGGTGAGATTGCTGTTGCGTCACAAAACTTGTGACTCAGCAGCGATCTCGCTAGCGAGATCGCTATGTGTGACGGGGGCTTTAGTCTGTGTGCTACCCGGCTTTCATTCTTTTTGGTACAGATAAGATATGGATAGAGCTTTTGCTTTTGAAAACATTATCTATGAGCTCAAAAACCTTTCAGGTGATGCGGTTTTTTAAAAAGCTGATCTGCTTTTGCAGCTGAAAAACGTATCCTCAAAAAACGCAGTAAAAATGCTGTGTGTGAATGTAGCCTTAGATCAGGAATAGAACAGCCATTTATAGGACATTTCATAACTTTCCCAAATTCCTATGAAAAAATATTCAGCACATTCTGCATTGAATTACTGGACCAATTTATTATATATTTTAGGAGTTGGTCCATTTTATACGAACTCCGACTCCACCAAAATGAGCTCCAACTCCACGACTCCGACTCCACAGCCTGAGAGCAGTTCTCCTAATCACAGCTTTAACTTCCTGAGAGATGTGCTTCTTCAAATGCACTGTTATCTCTATATGCAAACATGGTGTGAACTGCATAGAGCAAACATTGACGTGTCAATAACGAGTAGTAGCAGGACTAAAGGCCCTGTCACACACAGCGAGATCGCTGATTTTGTGACGCCACAGCGACCGCCCCCTCCCGCCGGGTATCGCTGATTGTGCAGGATCGTCCTGGGCTGTTTTTTGATCGTTCGTCTCCCGCTGACCATCACGCATCGCTACGTTTGGCAGCGGGAGAGCAACGATCAGCAACGCTGGGAGCTGGTATCGAACGTAAACAGCGGGTAACTAAGAGCCGCGTGGCTCTTAGATACCCGCAGTTTACATTGGATACCAGCTTGCTCACTGGTCCTGATCGCTTGTGGGTCTGTCTGTGACAGCTCACCAGCGATCAGCTAACTATGTCCCAGCGATCCCATCCACGTCGGATCGTTGGTGGGATCGCTGGGACATTGATGTGTGTAGCGGGGCCTTGGCTCTTGGAAGAGATTTGTCATTCAAGAAGTGCCCGCCCTTCAAGCACCAAGGAAGCAAGGAGACTACATAGCTCCAAGCTGCTCAAGAGTCAACTTTGAGAATTTCCCTGTAACTCCCCAGGTAATTAATTGTTAGGCTATGTGCACACACTGTGGATTCTGCTGCGAATCCGCAGCGTTTCTGGTCCTGCGGGTCCGCAGCAGTTTCTGCTGCGTTGTACAGTACCATTGTTTCCAATGGTAAAACCAAAAACGCTGTGCACATGCTGCGGATTTTTCCGCGGGTTACAATCCGAAGCATGTCAATTGTTTGTGCGGAATCCGCTGCGGTTTCACATCTCCTCCATTGTAGAGGTGTGAAACCGCAGCCTAAACCGCAGGTCTTTTTGACCTGCGGTTTTTCCAAAATCCGCGTGGAAAAATCCACACCACCGAAAACTACGTGTGCACATAGCCTCAGGGCCTTCCATGCACATTAGACCAATGTTGGCCGAATCCACCAATAAAAACTGGTTTGGACATTAGTCTCCTATGTATGGGTATCTTCATACTGTCAAAGTCTGCCAATATTATTATTATCTCTTTTATGTGCATTAGGAAGATAGATTAATCTATCAGAGTGGGAACACCTTGAGTTTACTTATTATATAAATTAAGATTTTGATTTGGCTTTAATCCTTAGTCCATATTGCAAGACTCGTTCAAGGGTTGATTGTGACTTGTAGGATTGCTGCTTCCAACAGGTGGCGCTATAGAGTTTGTCATTTCTAAAAAGGCAATTTGCATATTATTTTATCGTGATAATGCATTACATCTATTGACTACATGGGCACTATTCTAATGTATGGAAAATTTGCTGAAATTTGGGACAGCTGGTTGCTAAAGGGTTTAGCATGTGATTTTCAGCATCCATAAGTAAGGGTGTTGTCTTCTGAAATCTGCCTTGGCCCAAGTGCAGGGCACCTAGGGTTATCTGCACACGTCAAGTATTTGTTGCAGAATCGTCTCTTGGCGAGAAATCTGTTTTGTTCTTGTGTTTTTTGTTTTTTTTGTCTTTTTTTCCCCCAAATTTTTCTATCTAACTATCTATATAGAATAGAATTATATATAAAATGCGATGTGTGAACATACCCTAAAGTCAAACTACAGATGTGTAACGGGTGCAGGAAATGTTTTGTATGCTGTGAAACAAATAATAAAAATAGCAAGAATTGTACAATGCAGCACAGATCTGGAATGAATGGTAGCGATCAGAGCTTTTTCTTTTCTTTTTTTTTTTTTTTTGTTAAATTAAACTGATGTCGCATCTACAGCTTCCTCTCGTTGAAATAATACAATCATCAGCACAAATAGACACAATAGTTTTACCATGTTGGCATTTTTTTTTTCTGCCTCTCATTCCTGGCACCAAAATAATATGATGATGAGAAAAATAACTAACTGAATGGAGTCTGTAAATAATCTGCCAGGTAATCTGCGGGATTGGATTCTGATGAAGCCTGTGATTTATATTATGTTTTAGGTTGTTACAAAACATGAAAGTAATCACATGAGAATCACATTCCAGGATTCCTTTTTCTTGATTAACCTTTTAAAAAGATATCAAAACTAAACAAAATAAAAAAAAATCCTACAGTGACATCCCATTGTTGGTGTGCTCTACTACATTATGCTCTCCTCTGCCTTACAATATAGGACAGGACAAGATAAAAGTGCTTCTCCATCTCTATGTCTCGCCACAGTGTGTAATGGGCTCCGGATCATCCTTTTAATGATCCTGGGGCCTCCAGAGATCATCATTTTATCTCTTGCCCTGTAGATAGCCTTTTTTTCCATTTAAAGGGCAACACCTGCATTGGGGTAATAACTTTTGAAATGTGGATCTGCTAGTGATTACGGTAAATACATGCTAATAAAGTGAATTTGAAATAAAGGACATTCATATGACCCGATAATTTAGAGCGTGAGTCCTCTCAAGCAATTTGCCCTGACACCTGGATATTATTTATTAGCGCCATTTATTCCAGAACACACAGTAGGACAGGCTGCATAAAGAACATCTGCTCGAGACAAACGTCAGGTTGGAGCAGCATCTGGTTCAGTCAACCTGACAGGACGCTGAGTACAGGGATCCGGACTAAAGGAGGCAATAAACACCTTACTTTTAGCTAAGAATGTTCATTCGTGTCTGCCTGACAGTTTAACCCCTTAATGACAGCCAATACATCATTTTACTGCCGTGATATATAAGAGAATATCATACCCATACAGGTGACAATCCAGCAGCTGTCAACTGTACACTATAGCTGACGACTTGCTGTATCACAAACAGTCAGTGTTGGCACCGTCCATATCTGTTTAACCCCTTAGTTGCTGCTGTAAAAAATGACTACATCAAATAAATGGTTAATAGTTTGTGGGGGCTTACACATTAATCTAATTGACACACCGAGATTATGATTGTGTAGTCCTGATGTTTGCCATAGCAGCTCATGGCCAAATAGCGGCCTTAGAGTCTCCCGGCTATAGCGGCCAGTTCAGAAGTTAGCGATATTTAGGTGGTAAACAAACACTTTTTCATTCCTGCCATACTACTCTGCATTAATTTCTGACATTCACCTGAAGGGTTAATAAACTACCTGACAGCAGTATTCAATATGTCAGGGGGTGCTATTTTTAAAATGGTATCACTTTTGGGGTTTTCTAATATATAGGACCCACAAAGTCACTTCAAACCTAGATGGGTCCCTCGAAAAATTTTTTTTGTAAATTTCCTTGAAGAAATGAAAAATTACTGCTGCATTTTTAAACCTCCTAAAGGGCTAACAAAATAAATTAGCGTTTTAAAAATGGTGCTAATATAAAGCAGACTTGTGGGAAATGTTTTTTATTAATGCTGGGGTTGGTACCATTGGGGGAGGCCGGCTATTTTAAAGGAGCTGCAATGGTGTCAAGGGGGACCCCCCCGCAGACAGGTCCATTCCATATAATGGACTCCCCATAGCGCAGCGTCAACAGCAGCAGCATTCGGGGTACACCCGCAGCAGCTTCTCTCTGAGAAGCCCTATAGATCAGTTTCCCAACGGCGGTCTAGTGACAATAACCGCCTTACAGGAGCTAAGTCCAGTCAGAAGTCTAAGCCTGGCAAGTCCTCAGGCCGCAGAGACACATCATCGGCTGGGAATGACCCCCCGCAGATTACGGTACCACTCACTTACAGACCGTGGGTAAGTGATCTCTGTGAAAGTTCACTTGACGATATATTGTCTCCCCTTAGGTTCTGCAAAAACCGAACACAGGGAGTGTGCTGAGTGTGGGGTTTCACTCCCTGATGGCCACGGGAAAAGGCTGTGCAGACCGTGCATCCAGAACTTACTATTGGAAGAGACTCCAGACCTGACCACCACTCTGAGGGAGTTGGTCAGGCAGGAGACAGGGGTACAGTTAAAGCCCTACCATAGGGAAGACGGGTTACAAAAGTAGAACCCGGGCTCCCGATTTCAGATTCAGAGAGTGACTCAGGAGTATTAAAATCAGATTCGTCCCCTTCATCCTCGTCGTCTTCAGAGGCCAGAGGAGGTCGCTCATGCTTCCCGCGTGACCAGATAAATCGGCTGGTGAAAGCAGTGATCAGTACTATGGGGACTAAGGAGCCCCAGTCAGAAAGATCAATGCAGGATCTGATGTTTAAAGTACTAGACGGGAAGATTCGTAGATCCTTTTCAGTCATTGATAAAATAAATTCCCCCATTACTCGGGAATGGAAAAAACCCGAAAGAAGGGGTTCCTTCCGCCAGCATTTAAAAGGAGGTACAGCCCGGTCTCTGATGGTGTGGCTAGACCGCCTAGAGGAACAGCTCAAGGACAAGGTGCCTAGGGAAGAAATTATATCCTCCCTTCCTATGATCCAGGGTACAGCGGTGTTTTCTTTCAGACGCATCAGCGGTCTCTGTAAAACTAGCGACCAGATCGGCGGCCCGGTCTAATGCTGCCCGCAGAGCCATATGGCTGAAGTGTTGGCCAGAAATGTCCCTTGTGAAGGGGGGACTCTAATAGAAGGTGGTTCGACCCAAGAAGGTCGAATAAAGAGAGAACCAGATATGACCGCAGCAGGAGGAAAGGTAGAGGATATATGTTCAATTCCTCCCGTGACCGCAGAAGGCTGCAATTACTGACTGACCAGGTCGGAGGCAGGCTTTTAGACTTCTATCTGGCCTGGACAAATATTTCAAATAGCCATTGGATTCGGAGCGTCATTAAGACGGGGCTAAAATTTGAGTTCCGAGAAAACACCTAATAACATTTATTTTGACTCCAGTTCGTTCTTCATCTACAGAACAACTGGCGCTGGAGTCTGAGGTCTGGGAACTTCTGCAGATGGGAGTCCTGGTGGAAGTTCCAGAGGTACAAAGGGGATTCTACTCCCCCCTTTTTTTTGGTCAAGAAGCCAGATGGCTCCTTCCGTACTATCATAAATCTCAAAGGCCTCAATAAATTTGTTAATTCGCTCCTTCAAGATGGAGTTCAGTTAAATTTGCCATAAAGCTATTATTCAACGGATGTTTCAGGGTGGTGTTAGACCTTATTGACGCTTACTATCTCGTCCCGATACACGCGTCGCAGACCACCAGCAGTTTCTAAGAGTAGTGGTTTCATTAGGTGGAATAGTAAGCCATTTCCAATTCGGAGCACTTCCCTTCGGGGTTGCTGTTGCACCCCGAGTTTTTGCTAAGATAATGGCAGAAGTTATGGCACATTTACACGAGCAGGATATTCTTGTGATCCCTTATTTAGATGATCTGCCAATTGTGGGACACGCGGAATCACATTGCACCGCACAATTAGGAAAAGTAATATCCAGCCTTCAAGAGTTGGGATGGATTATAAATTTCAAACAATCACAGTTGCAGCCCCTGGAAGTGCAGCAGTTCTTCGTCCTTGTCCTAGATTCCAAGATACGAGAATGTCAGTTACAGGAGCCAAAAGTGGACAGTATTCCGTGACAAACACTCAGGGCAAAACATAACCCTTTGGTCACTCTAAGGGGGGCAATGACACTACAAGGCTCACTCACTTCATGTATACCCACGGTTTTCTGGGCTCAATACCACACCAGAACCCTGCAGTGGGACGTGTGGCACAACGCTTCTCTGCTAGAAGGTCACCTAGAGAGAAAATTTACATTATTCTCCGAGTCAGTACAATCACTACGATGGTGGACACACATACCATACCTGCGTAGAGGGCTTCGCTGGGTGAATCATATCTCCCGAGTCATAACCATGGATGCTAGTCCCAGGGGCTGGGGAGCGCATATGGGGGATATGTGGGGCCAGGGGGTATGGACGCCATCTGAGCAAGATTACTCGTCTAATCTCAAAGAGCTATTAGCTGTGGAGTGGGCCCTAAATAGTTTCCTTATGTCCCTGCAGGGCTGACACGTCAGGCTTCTCTCAGACAATCAGATAGCCGAGGTTCATTTACTATCCCTTACACCCCTCCATGTAAAAGGGAAACACAATATCACGGCCGATTTCCTGAGCCGCAACAAGCTCAAACAAGGAGAGTGGGTAATGAACGGGGCTATATTCAAACAGATTGTGCACATATGGGGGTTCCCAGAAATAGACTTGTTTTGCCAACAGAACAGACAACTACATCAGTTTTGTTCTTTGGATCCCAGGGAAAACCCGTACGCAATGGGTGCTCTCCTAATCTCGTGGACCTTTGGCCTGGCCTACGCCTTCCCCCCCACCCCCCCACTGAATCTAATACCAATAGTTCTGGGGAAGATTCAAGAAGACAGGGCTCGCATAATCCTGATAGCCCCATTCTGGCCCAGAAGACCGTGGTTTCCTTGGCTGAGGAAGAGGGCTGTGACTCGGCCATGGATTCTGCCGGAGCTCCCAGATCTCCTCTCCCAAGATCCAGTATTCCATCTGTGAGTGTCCAATCGGCATCTAGCGGCTTGCAATTTGAAGGGGCACTACTGAGTGGGTAGGGCTCCTCTCGGGGGCTACTCAACACCCTATTGAAAAGCAGAAAACCTTCCACAACAAATATCTATGTCAGAATTTGGGGAAAAAATTCTTGTCTACCTCGGGGGTTGAGGTTGGTCAAGAAAATTCGCATTAACCAGATATTGGAATTCCTGCAGAAGGGGATAGAGATGGGTCTAGCCACGAATACGCTTAGAGTCCAGGTTTTGGCCCTAGGGGCACTATACAACTGTGACCTAGTGGGCAATTACTGGGTATCCAGATTCATAAAAGCAGCGGCTAGGTCCAGGCTCACCATTAAAAAGAAGCTATTTCCATGGGATCTGAACCTGGTGCTATCAACTTTAACAGTAGCCCTGTTTGAGCCTATTGACCCTGCCCCCATTAGAATCCTATCCTTCAAACTGCCCTGCTGGTTGCGCTAACGTCTGCTAGGAGGGTTAGTGATCGGCAGATTCTATCTAGACTTCCCCGTATACTCAGTTTAGGGAAGACTGAGTCGTACTAAAACCAAACCCCTTGTATCTGCCCAAGGTTGCTTCAAAGTTTCACAGATTACTAGAGATAGTCCTTCCCTCCTTCTGCCTAAATCCTGCTAGCCGGTCAGAGGAAAAAACTTAATTCCCTAGATGTAAGAAGGTAGACACCTTAGTTATGTTTTGGCCACAGATCCATGGGGAAAGGACAATTCCCTATTTGTATCCTTTCAGGGAGTGAAGAAAGGACTTAGAGTGTCCAAAAACACTTTAGCCTTGTGGATTAGGGAGGCAATTTCTTTGGTTTATACAACAGGTGGTGCGGAAATCCCGGAAGGTATAGGAGCGCACTCCACTCGGGCCGTGGCAACATCCTGTATCCATTGAGGACATGTATAAGGCAGCTACGTGGTCCTCTCCATCCACGTTCTTTAGTCACTATAGATTGGATTTAGGTGATTTCCCCGATCTCACGTTTGGGAGAAAGGTGCTTGAGGCAGCTGTCCACCCCCCCCAAGCTCTTTTCAACTCTGCAAATCTCTCGTGGTGCTGTCATGGCGACTGAATAAATGCTTAGCTACTTACCGGTAGCTGCGTTTTTCAGGAGCCCATGACAGCACCTTTGCATTCCCTCCCTTTTTCACATTTGGACTGGCACCTTTCTTTCGTGAGTTAGGCCTTAGTCACGGGGGTGAAGAATAGTTAGTTTGGATGTGTGTGTGTGTGTGCGTGTATATGTGTGTGTATATATATATATATATATATATATATATATATATATATATATATATATATATATATATATATATATATATATATATATACAGTGCCTACAAGTAGTATTCAACCCCCTGCAGATTTAGCAGGTTTACACATTCGGAATTAACTTGGCATTGTGACATTTGGACTGTAGATCAGCCTGGAAGTGTGAAATGCACTGCAGCAAAAAAGAATGTTATTTCTTTGTTTAATTTTTTTTTAAATTGTGAAAAGTTTATTCAGAGGGTCATTTATTATTCAACCCCTCAAACCACCAGAATTCTGTTTTGTTCCCCTAAAGTATTAAGAAGTATTTCAGGCACAAAGAACAATGAGCTTCACATGTTTGGATTAATTATCTCTTTTTCCAGCCTTTTCTGACTATTTAAGACCCTCCCCAAACTTGTGAACAGCACTCATACATGGTCAACATGGGAAAGGCAAAGGAACATTCCAAGGCCATCAGAGACAAGATCGTGGAGGGTCACAAGGCTGGCAAGGGGTACAAAACCCTTTCCAAGGAGTTGGGCCTACCTGTCTCCACTGTTGGGAGCATCATCCGGAAGTGGAAGGCTTATGGAACTACTGTTAGCCTTCCACGGCCTGGACAGCCTTTGAAAGTTTCCTCCCGTGCCGAGGCCAGGCTTGTCCGAAGAGTCAAGGCTAACCCAAGGACAACAAGGAAGGAGCTCCGGGAAGATCTCATGGCAGTGGGGACATTGGTTTCAGTCAATACCATAAGTAACGTACTCCACCGCAATGGTCTCCGTTCCAGACGAGCCCGTAAGGTACCTTTACTTTCAAAGCGTCATGTCAAGGCTCGTCTACAGTTTGCTCATGATCACTTGGAGGACTCTGAGACTGACTGGTTCAAGGTTCTCTGGTCTGATGAGACCAAGATCGAGATCTTTGGTGCCAACCACACACGTGACGTTTGGAGACTGGATGGCACTGCATACGACCCCAAGAATACCATCCCTACAGTCAAGCATGGTGGTGGCAGCATCATGCTGTGGGGCTGTTTCTCAGCCAAGGGGCCTGGCCATCTGGTCCGCATCCATGGGAA
Source organism: Dendrobates tinctorius (assembly GCF_039654945.1). NCBI lineage: Eukaryota > Metazoa > Chordata > Amphibia > Anura > Dendrobatidae > Dendrobates > Dendrobates tinctorius. Next base: position 711,359 of record NW_027362027.1, read on the forward strand.
GATGGATAGCACGGCCTACCTGGAGATTTTGGCCAAGAACCTCCGCTCCTCCATCAAGGATCTTAAGATGGGTCGTCATTTCATCTTCCAACAAGACAACGACCCAAAGCACACAGCCAAGAAAACCAAGGCCTGGTTCAAGAGGCAAAAAATCAAGGTGTTGGAGTGGCCTAGTCAGTCTCCTGACCTTAACCCAATTGAAAACTTGTGGAAGGAGCTCAAGATTAAAGTCCACATGAGACACCCAAAGAACCTAGATAACTTGGAGAAGATCTGCATGGAGGAGTGGGCCAAGATAACTCCAGAGACCTGTGCCGGCCTGATCAGGTCTTATAAAAGACGATTATTAGCTGTAATTGCAAACAAGGGTTATTCCACAAAATATTAAACCTAGGGGTTGAATAATAATTGACCCACACTTGTATGTTTAAAATTTCTTAAAATTTAACTGAGCAACATAACTTTTTGGTTTGTAAGATTTATGCATCTGTTAATAAATCCTGCTCTTGTGTGAAGTTTGAAGGCTCTAACTTATTTGCATCTTATCAAACCTGCTAAATCTGCAGGGGGTTGAATACTACTTGTAGGCACTGTATATGTATATGTGTATATATATATATATATATATATATATGTGTATGTATATATATGTGTGTGTATATACAGTGGGGAAAAAAAGTATTTTGTCAGTCAGCAATAGTGCAAGTTCCACCACTTAAAAAGATGAGAGGCGTCTGTAGTTTACATCATAGGTAGACCTCAACTATGGGAGACAAACTGAGGAAAAAAAAATCCAGAAAATCACATTGTCTGGTTTTTTTTTTCATTTTATTTGCATATTATGGTGGAAAATAAGTATTTGGTCAGAAACAAAATTTCATCTCAATACTTTGTGATATATCCTTTGTTGGCAATGACAGAGGTCAAACGTTTTCTGTAAGTCTTCACAAGGTTGCCACACACTGTTGTTGGTATGTTGGCCCATTCCTCCATGCAGATCTCCTCTAGAGCAGTGATGTTTTTGGCTTTTCGCTTGGCAACACGGACTTTCAACTCCCTCCAAAGGTTTTCTATAGGGTTGAGATCTGGAGACTGGCTAGGCCACTCCAGGACCTTGAAATGCTTCTTACGAAGCCACTCCTTCGTTGCCCTGGCGGTGTGCTTTGGATCATTGTCATGTTGAACGACCCAGCCACGTTTCATCTTCAATGCCCTTGCTGATGGAAGGAGGTTTGCACTCAAAATCTCACGATACATGGCCCCATTCATTCTTTCATGTACCCGGATCAGTCGTCCTGGCCCCTTTGCAGAGAAACAGCCCCAAAGCATGATGTTTCCACCACCATGCTTTACAGTAGGTATGGTGTTTGATGGATGCAACTCAGTATTCTTTTTCCTCCAAACACGACAAGTTGTGTTTCTACCAAACAGTTCCAGTTTGGTTTCATCAGACCATAGGACATTCTCCCAAAACTCCTCTGGATCATCCAAATGCTCTCTAGCAAACTTCAGACGGGCCCGGACATGTACAGGCTTAAGCAGTGGGACACGTCTGGCACTGCAGGATCTGAGTCCATGGTGGTGTAGTGTGTTACTTATGGTAGGCCTTGTTACATTGGTCCCAGCTCTCTGCAGTTCATTCACTAGGTCCCCCCGGGTGGTTCTGGGATTTTTGCTCACCGTTCTTGTGATCATTCTGACCCCACGGGGTGGGATTTTGCATGGAGCACCAGATCGAGGGAGATTATCAGTGGTCTTGTATGTCTTCCATTTTCTAATTATTGCTCCCACAGTTGATTTCTTCACTCCAAGCTGGTTGGCTATTGCAGATTCAGTCTTCCCAGCCTGGTGCAGGGCTACAATTTTGTTTCTGGTGTCCTTTGACAGCTCTTTGGTCTTCACCATAGTGGAGTTTGGAGTCAGACTGTTTGAGGGTGTGCACAGGTGTCTTTTTATACTGATAACAAGTTTAAACAGGTGCCATTACTACAGGTAATGAGTGGAGGAAAGTGGAGACTCTTAAAGAAGAAGTTACAGGTCTGTGAGAGCCAGAAATCTTGATTGCTTGTTTCTGACCAAATACTTATTTTCCACCATAATATGCAAATAAAATGAAAAAAAAACAGACAATGTGATTTTCTGGATTTTTTTTTCTCAGTTTGTCTCCCATAGTTGAGGTCTACCTATGATGTAAATTACAGACGCCTCTCATCTTTTTAAGTGGTGGAACTTGCACTATTGCTGACTGACTAAATACTTTTTTTCCCCACTGTATATGTATATGTGTGTGTGTGTGTGTGTGTGTGTGTGTGTGTGTGTGTATATATATATGTATGTGTGTGTATGTATGTGTATATATATATATATATATATATATATATATATATATATACACATACACTCACTGGCCACTTTATTAGGTACACCATGCTAGTAAGGGGTTGGACCCCCTTTTGCCTTCAGAACTGCCTCAATTCTTCGTGGCAGAGATTCAACAAGGTGCTGGAAGCATTCCTCAGAGATTTTGGACCATATTGACATGATGGCATCACACAGTTGGCGCAGATTTGTCGGCTGCACATCCCTGATGCGAATCTCCCGTTCCACCACATCCCAAAGATGCTCTATTGGATTGAGATCTGGTGACTGAGGAGGCCATTTGAGTACAGTAAACTCATTGTCATGTTCAAGAAACCAATCTGAGATGATTCGAGCTTTATGACATGGCGCATTATCCTGCTGAAAGTAGCCATCAGATGTTGGGTACATTGTGGTCATAAAGGGATGGACATGGTCAGCAACAATACTCAGGTAGGCTGTGGCGTTGCAACGATGCTCAATTGGTACCAAGGGGCCCAAAGAGTGCCCAGAAAAAATTCCCCACACCATGACACCACCACCACCAGCCTGAACCGTTGATACAAGGCAGGATGGATCCATGCTTTCATGTTGTTTACGCCAAATTCTGACCCTACCATCCGAATGTCGCAGCAGAAATCGAGACTCATCAGACCAGGCAACGTTTTTCCAATCTTCTACTGTCCAATTTCGATGAGCTTGTGCAAATTGTAGCCTCAGTTTCCTGTTCTTAGCTGAGAGGAGTGGTACCCAGTGTGGTCTTCTGCTGCTGTAGCCCATCTGCCTCAAAGTTCGACGCACTGTGCGTTCAGAGATGCTCTTCTGCCTACCTTGGTTGTAACGGGTGGCAATTTGAGTCACTGTTGCCTTTCTATCAGCTCGAACCAGTCTGCCCATTCTCCTCTGACCTCTGGCATCAACATGGCATTTCCGGCCACAGAACTGCCGCTCACTGGATTTTTTTTTCTTTTTCGGACCATTCTCTGTAAACCCTAGAGATGGTTGTGCGTGAAAATCCCAGTAGATCAGCAGTTTCTGAAATTCTCAGACCAGCCCTTCTGGCACCAACAATCATGCAACGTTCAAAGGCACTCAAATCACCTTTCTTCCCCATACTGATGCTCGGTTTGAACTGCAGGAGATTGTCTTGACCATGTCTACATGCCTAAATGCACTGAGTTGCCGCCATGTGATTGGCTGATTAGAAATTAAGTCTTAACACACAGTTGGACAGGTGTACCTAATAAAGTGGCCAGTGAGTGTATATACACACATATATATATATGTGTGTATGTATATATATATATATATATATATATATATATATATATATATATATATATATATATATGTGTGTGTGTATATATGTGTGTGTGTGTGTGTGTGTATGTGTATATATATATATATATATATATATATGTGTGTATATATATGTATATAAGAATAATAACCTGAGGCTGAAAGAGACATGTCAATTCTTTCTGCGGATTCTGCTGCGGTTTGCCACCTATTCCATTGTCCAGGTGTCAAACCACAGGCCAATCCGCAGATAAAACCGCAGGGCATTTTACCTGCGGATCCGCAGATACAAATCCGCGGGTGAATCCGCAGCGTGTGCACATAGCCTTAATCTAAAACAAAAAATTCTATGTAGTAAACATAAAAATGTAGATAACTGTCCAAATTCCAAGTCTAAATCATGGTTCATATATGAAATCTCTCATTTCTAGCCTGATCTGATTTCACAACTCCAAAAACGATCAACTGTGATCTATGCCATCGGTTCTGGTAGACAATACTTTGGCGTAGGAAAAATATTCACACTTTTTTTTTACCCCGCGTGTTCTAAATGGCAGGAATAGTTCTCGCATCCAAAGAACATGTCAGGTCAAAGAAATCAATCTAAAGTATCACTTTGGAGAAAGATATTTGATTTTATATAGAAGATTAGTGACGCAGGGCTCCTGTCTACGAGCCAAAGCTCAGCTTATCTACTCAGCATTTTCAGGACTGGAAATATAAAGGAGTCAGACTTCATGTACAATGTCGGGTAGGTCCATCTGAGTGCACAATTAAGCGAGAAACTCATCCCTATCCAGTACCCCAAGTAATCCAAACATATGAAAGGATAAGGTTCCTGTTGTAAAGTAAGAGGAATTCTTTAGACTACATTGTATACCCAAAATACTCTATGCTAAACATTTCACATGCCAATGAATAATGTCTGTTAAGAAAAAAATAGCAAAAGTAGAAAGCGTAAAGTAAGCAATTCAGGAATTCTGAAGGATGAAAAGAATTATTAAAACGTTCTACATGCTCCACGGTTGGTCTCACCACTTCATCAGATGCATTACCTAATATAATGGTTGGAATAACCTTGAGATACACATATGCTTTATACACAAATTTTAAGGGGGACGTACAATACTTAAAGGGGTTCTCCGAGAAATGTGATAAAATTCTTTTAAATATTAAAATTTTTTCTAAATACCTTTATTTAGCAAAAGGTATGCATTATCTACTGCACTCTGTCAGACTTTTAAAGATTGGAATAGAATGATCGTGTTAATTCTGGGCCATGGGGCTGAAGAAACCTTAGGGTGTGTGCACACGCTGCAGATTCTGCTGCGAATCCGCAGCGGATTTGGCCCTGCGGAACCGCAGCAGAATTAGCTGCGTTGTACAGTTCCATTAAAATGAATGGAAACCGCAGTGCAGATGGTGCGGAATTTTCCGCGCGGTTTCAAAATCGCAGAAAGAATTGACATGTCAACTCTTTTGCGGATTCTGCTGCGGTTTGCCATCTGCTCCATTGTGGAGATGATGAACTGCAGGGCAAAACCGCAGGCTAATCCGCAGATAAAACCGCAGGTCTTCTGACCTGTGGATTTACCTGTGGATTTTACTAAATCCGCGCGGACAAATCCACAGCAGAATCCGCAGCGTGTGCACACACCCTTACGCCTTTTATTCGTTGTGGTCACACAACCATACCAGGCGAGTAACACTGCCTTTATTCTCCCCACTGTCCTTTGGATAAAACCTTATTAAAGCTAATTGTTATTACAGTTTTTCCTACCTCAGGATTTCGAAGATGGCAGCTTCCATCTAGCAGTGTGCAGTGCAGCCAACCTAGGACGGACTGCGTGACGAGCGAGACAGATATACTCCCCGCACTGCATTTAGCCCCTCAGTGACGGGGCCATTTTTTAAACTCAGACTAATGTCACTTCATGTGATGGTAACTCTGGAACGCTTCAAAAACCCAGTGATTTTGATGTTTTTTTCGTGGCACATTATAATTTATGATTATGGTAAATTTAGGTTGATATGTTTTGTGTTTATTTATCAAAAATAACAGAAATTTGACAGATGCAAACAAAAAAAAAAACGCTTAGCTACTTACCGGTAGTGGTGTTTTTCAGGAGCCCGTGACAGCACCACGAGAGAGGGGATCCGCCCTTCAGGGACAGGAAACCTACAGACATAAAAAGGGCGGCCGTCTCTCCCGCCTCAGTTGGATTACAGAGCATGAGAGGACCTCACTGGTCTTTCCTTTTGTCCAACGCCTAGGTTTAATGAATTTACCTTAGATCAGGAATTGCATCGTTTTTTCAGATCTTTACGGTTGAAGGTTCATTTTGCTAAGGATCCATCTACCACACAAAATTCTTCAATTAATACTCTATCTGATTCATGTCCTAATATGGATCAATTTACATTAAAGGAATTGAATTTATATAAGCCTAGTAGTTATACCCCTCCGAGGTCATATCATCCAATAGAAACCTATATTGGTCTGGTTCAAAAGGACATTAGTAATCAACTACGGTTGATTCATAATGGCCGTTATCGGATTTTGAGTAACATATCTAAAATTGAACGTATGGCCATAGATGGCCTTTTTCAAAATAAACAGCTCATTATCAAACCAGCCGATAAAGGTGGTTCAATTGTGGTGATGGATAGACAATATTATGTTAAGGAAATCTACTCACAACTCAATAATACTGATACTTACCTTCCCTTGTCCTCGAATCCTTCTTCCTCCATTGCAATGGAGGTTCGTAGTACTGTTCAGCATTTTGTATCACGGGGTGTTATTGACACTAAGTTGGGTGATTTTTTGATCAATTCTTATCCTGTCACACCTGTATTTTATACACTCCCTAAGATACATAAAAATCTGACACACCCTCCGGGGAGACCGATTGTTGCATCCACAAATTCATTGTTGTCACCTTTATCTATGGTCCTTGAAAAAATTCTTTCTCCACTTCTTCACCTTATTCCTTCATGGCTTAGGGACACATCACACTTTTTGTCCTTTATTAAAGAATTGAGAGCAATTACTACTAATTGTTATCTAGTTACCCTGGATGTAACGAGTTTATATACTAGTATTAGCCACGAAAAGGGGATTTTTTCTGTTAAGAATTTTCTTAATAAGAATACTGAATTTAGCACAGAGAAGAGAGAATTTTGTATATCTGTTAACTCTTGTTCTGACAAAGAATTTCTTTTTGTTTGAGGATAAGTTCTTCATTCAATTATCAGGTACAGCAATGGGCTCTAATGTGGCGCCTCCCTATGCCAACATCTTTATGGCAGAATTTGAATCTGAATTTGTCTATACCCACATCCTCTTCCAACAATATTCCGTTCTTTGGAAGAGATATATAGATGACATATTTCTCATTTGGTCTGGTGATTTGAATTCTTTGGAGATATTTGTTCAAGATATTAACTCTAAAGTTGGGGGTTTATCTTTTACTATGCAATACAATGGGGAGTCTATTCCTTTTCTTGACACCAGGGTCATCAAAAATATTGATGGCTCGCTTTCCACTGATTTATTTGTCAAACCAACGGACAAAAATAGTCTTTTACATTTTACGAGTTGCCATCCCAAACACATTAAAAAATCTCTCCCCCGATCACAATTTCTACGGATTGAACGTATTGTGACAGATTATCACATTCGCACTATTCGTTATGCCGAAATGAAATCTAAATTCGAATCTCGGGGTTATCCAGATTCGGTATTGTCCCTTCCATCTTCGTCTACAGTTAAATCTATTACCAAAGTTAACAAGGTGGCCTTTGTCAATACATTTCATCCTTTTATGTATTTGTTCCATAAGATCATTCGCCAACATTGGCCCCTTCTCTCTGAGTCCTACCCTCACATTTTGGAATTCCAAGTTCCTCCTTTGATTTGTTATAAGAAATCTCCTAATTTACGAGATTTGTTGGTTAGGGCAGACACTGGTAGTTTACGTGACTTCAATAGACAAAGGTTACTTAGACCACAGCGCAATGGGACTTTCCCTTGCTTACATTGTTTACAATGTTCTAACATTAAGAAGGGGGACACATTCACCCATCCTAGATCTGGGAAGATTTTTTCTATCAAAAATTACCATAGTTGTGATTCTACTTACGTAGTTTATTTGATTAAATGTCCGTGCGGTCTCGGGTATGTTGGGGAGACTACCCAGCATATCCGAGACCGCATTTCACAACATAAGTTTCTTTCTGCGGATTCAAAACCGCAGCTTTTCCCGCAGTGAAAAAGCCGCAGCATGTGCACAGCGGATTGTAAATCCCATAGACTTACACTGTACTGTGCACTGTCTGCAGAACTGCTGCAGATCCGCAGAGGCCAAATCTGCAGCGGATCCGCAGCGTGTGCACATACCCTTAATGTGTTTTTCTTTTGTCTTAAACTGATCCGTCATATTGATATGGTGCCCTTGTACGAGCAGCTGACTGCACCTACAGGTCCTTACTCCCAGCAACCTAAAGTATCTGAGAGACGGTCTATGTATTTATCTGGAGCGTCCCCCCATTACCCTGCCTCCCCTGTTCCCCTCTGTAGTGGCTTGCTGCTGTTTATACGTGCAGACAACATCCTCAGAGGTACTGGTGCGCTTTCCTCATGAATATATCAGATTCAAACTATGTATCCGAGTATTTTTTTTTCAGCATTTCTAATATCCAAATGGCAAATAAAGTCTAATGTATCACTAAAATAATTCCTAATGAGCAGTTATGCAATGGTGCTCGCTTTGTTAGTCAGTTATCAGTGGCAGTCTTGTACTGACCCATGCAGAGCTGTGCTATGAACAGTCAGGTTTTCGAGCTTTCATAGTTGCATGGTAGTCCTGGGACTCCCTATTTTTCTGAAAGGAGAAAGAGCAAAAGCTTCAATGATTATGGTTCTAGCCAGAGGATTGAATACCGTACATGCTTTTTGTTAGTTTTTTTTTTTACTTGTATAGATGATTTGTACAACATTTGGATTTCAATGTCAATTATATACTTCTTTCTCATCCCCTAGGTGCATTTATTCCTGGTGTCCCTGTACAGCCAGTAGTTTTGAGGTACCCCAACAAAATGGTAGGTTATCTTCCTTTTATCCCATATTGTATTTTTGTTTTTCTACAATGAGATCAGACATCTAAAGCCCCCATTACACATAGCGATATCACTAGCAATATCGCTGTAACGTTACCGATTTTGTGACGTAGCAGCTATATTGCTAGCGATATCGCTATGTCTGATACTTGCCTCCGACCGGCTCCCCCGCTGCTCATTGCTGGTCGCGCGAGAACGTCCTGGACCATTACTCGTCGGGCGCTTCCTGTGGCGCCAACGAGCAACGCGTGGACGTGGGCTGGAGGACGTCAGGATCGCCGCGTCTGACAGGTAAGTAGCGAACCCCGACCCCTGCTATGTCGCTGGTGAGATCTGCCTGTGTGGCAGCTCACAAGCGACCACTTAGCGATGCACCAGCGATCCTGACCGGGTCATATCATTGTCGGGATCGCTGGTGCATCGCTAAGTGTAACGGTACCCTAAGTCATGCCACCAATAAACGAGACTTGAAGAGCCTAAAAAAGCCTCATTCATTAATTGCATTAATTAAACAGAAGCCTAACCTTACCACAAGTTAGTTCCGCATTATGGCATTAGTCCTTATTCACCATCAATATTTTTAAGCTAAAATCAGGAGTGGAACCAACAGCTTCATATCTGTTCTGTGTCCTGAGACACACCTGGTTTTGGCCTACAAATTCTGGTAAAATACTGACGTTTTGATAAGTTCTAATGGATGGTATATCAATCAAAATGACTTTCAAGGTTCCCTTCTCCTAGTCTTATACTCACCAGCCTCTGTCTCCCTCGTTAATAGGCGTCGCTCCACTCCGTTTTCTGCAGGTTGTGATCTGCTGGATTTCTCCAGTGTTTGCTGGGGAGTCTGAGTCAATGTGATTCTATGAGAGCCAGAATGTCTTAAATTGAGATCTTGTGACGATTTCATCTGACTTCTTGTCAGTCAGAAGCTGGGGTGACGAGAGGACCGGAGACGCGTCAGGAACGGCTGAAGATGGCAGCTAGAAAGTATAAGACAAGGATCCAGGACCTCAGATTAGTGGCACCACTCCAGCACTGAAATAAAACAAACACTGGAGTGGTGCTTTAATCCTTGACAGCCCCTTTTAATAGTTTTACCTTTGAGCCAACTCTACCCAGACCTCTATCTCAGCACATATTTTCTTGTTGCATCCTCCTTTCATAATGTGTGTTCTTATATGTACAGTATAGTCAGAATAGCCTGATGTAACCTATTCCGAATTCTTAGACGGCAAGATTTATTCTGTATATAGTTACTAGAAAGCTACACGGGAAAAGGAAAATACCCATGTGCTATTTGTCTAGATTACTTTTGCACCATCTGGCCAGGTGGGACAACTGGAACAAATCCCTGTGGTCTTTGAGTCACTATTTGAGTAGAGAAATAAATAGCGAGAAGCCATTTTGGCTTATGGGACTGTATAAATCCCCTGACTGTAATGCAGCCTGTTTACCAAACCGCTACAAAGAGCAGAGCTCCGGCCTTTCCCTAGAGCAGAGCTCCTATTATCGCGGCCATATTAGTCGGGGTTTAACTCCTTCTGTTCTGGTCACTGTGTGATCGGAGTCTGCACTGTTCTCGGTGATGCGAGCCCTTTCTTCTGCTGTTTGCTTTGTAGGTTCGCACTCTGCTTGCATTCCGAATGGTACAGAGCAATCACAGTGTTTGTTTCACACACATATGGATCCTGTTAGATGGCTCCTTTTCCAGGATCTCACCTATAGTTTACTGTCAGGCATTCAGTGTAGGCACAAAAGTTTGTGTGCTAGTCCAGTGCACGGTGGCTCAGTGGTTAGCACAGTTGCTTTGCATCACTGGGGCCCTAGATTCAAATCCCACCCTGGACATAATACAAAAGGGTTTTGTATGTCCCCCGACCAACCCTGTTTTCTGTGTGTATTTCCTCCCGGGACTCAGATTTCCTCTCACACTCCAAAGACATACTGATAGGGGAAAAAAATATATTGGGGGTCCCAATTGGGGCAGCGATGGTAATGTCTGTAAAGCACTGCAGTCTGTGATGGCGCGATATAAGCAAGTGGAATAGAAATAATATCTGATGCTTCACCTTGTTAGACCCAAGCCCCGTTTTTGTTAAAGTAACATATTTAAAGAGGTTGTCCACTACTTTCTCATTTCCATCCAATGTCTTCCAATCCATATCAATGTCTGATCGGTCAGGGTCCGACATCCGGCTCCCCCACTGATCAGCTGCTCTTTGGTGGCCGCCGGCCGCAACTGCATGATTGCGAAGCTGCTCCACCGTCTGTTAGTGGCGGCATCCTACTGATTTGAAAAGAAAGCGGATATGTAGTGCCCTGCCCCGGCCACTATCAGAAGACGGAGCATTTCCAGCCACAGACACCGACAACAGCTGATGTCCATTAGTGTAAGAACATCGAATGCATACCACGTTTTAACAGTTCATCATAGCCGAGTGGTACTGTTATTTTTGCTTTGCTCCCTGTAGATGGGTATAAGACCTAAATGGTACATATGCTAGAGTATTTTAGTTATAGTACATAGTTTGGACTGTATTTACAGTTTAGTAGTTTACAGCATGGACTTGACCCTTTATTTTGGCTGATGTGGTATAATTTGTAACCTTTAGGCCATATACCTTGTAAGTCCTCAATAACGGTTTAGTAAACACTTCATCATCCCTTATGTTATTGTTTGTTTTCTTTGTTTTGAGACCTGGTTCACTCTGTTTAAGAGAGTTTTCAAGTATATCTGAGGCCATGTTCTCATGTTAACATGGTGTTAATTTCTTTTTTTTTTTTTTTTGAGCAGAGAACCTGTTGCCACTGTGAGTGTGGGAAACTTACCTGTGGGTTTTTTTTTTTTTTTTTTTTTTTTTTACTCATTGTTTTGAAGTGCAGAATTTTGGCATTTATGCACTGGAAAGCTTATTAAAACTGCTGCCTCACATCAAAACATATATTACACATACTAATCTACATAATGTATGAATGGATATAGATATACTGTATATCCGTTATACAGTATATTAGTATGAGACTGGGTCACTCACAATGTATGTGAGGGGAGAGAGATTGCTATTGTCTGTAATGTGAATTCCAGAAGTTTCTCTCCACCATGTTATGTGCTGAGAGGGGTTAATCAGCCACGAGAGGGTATTTATTTTTTTTGTGAGTAGCTGTAAGGGTGTGTGCACACGCTGCGGATCAATCAATTATAATCAATGGAAAATGAAATCCGCAGTGCACACGGTGCGGAATTTTCCACGCGGATTTGCTGCGGTTTCAAATCCACAGCATGTCATTTCTTTGTGCGGATTCCGCTGCGGTTTGGCACCTGCTCTATGGCAGGTGTCAAACCGCAGGGAAAACCCGCAGGCTATACCGCAGAAAATCTGCAGATAAACCACAGGTCCTTTGACCTGCGGTTTTACCTGCGGATTTACACAAATCCGCGCGGAAAATTCCGCAGCGTGTGCACACACCCTAAAAGATGGGCGTGATGGTTACTCACCAGATCTCCACCTCAAGCGTGTGGTTTGGCAAGTTAAATGTCCAGCCACTGATTTTTATTTTTTTCTGTGTGTTTGGAGACAAAGAAGTCTCCAGTATGGAGCATGTTTGCTCCAGACTGGGCGAATCTCCTAGGCATATGGATTGTGCTACAAGTCATCTTTTGTTTTGCTGTTTTGCCAGAAAGGCCATGTTTATTTTGGTAAATGCTGCACTAGTTTACCCCGTGTTTACATGAACCAGCAGAAGAAGCGTTCCGGTGTCTGCCTCTGAGAGCAGCTGAGTGATTCAGTCTACCACAATATATTATAGAATTTATCTGTTTTAAATAGAATTTTTCTGCAAATTTTCTATATTTTCCCCTAAAGACTTCTCAGTTTTACATTAGCCTGTGTCGACAAAGGCTTTCCAGGATACTGTCTGCCTTCAGTGGTCTTCCCATGAGTTTGCAGAGCACACAACTCTACAGGGTTTTATACTTCTATTAACTGGTTACTCCCATCTTCATGGATGAATATGGTCTGGTAGCGCTTGTAAGAACAAACATTTTTGCAATTTACTACTTATAAAAATTTGCATCGATTGTTGAGATATTAATACTTTTCATTCTTTTACAGCTCATTGCCTAGGGAACCGACCACCACTACTGTCTAGCTTATAGGCACTGCTGAAAATGGCCTGGATTAAGAGGTAACCATATGCTTCTGCTATCCTGGCCTGCTTCATAGCAGCTCTTACACACTCAATGGAAAAGATCTTGACGGCAATGTTCTGCCACCTAGCAGTGGTGGTCGGTCTCCAAGGCACCGAGCTGTAAACAATTATGATAATATCTCAAATCGCTGAAAATTTTAGTAAGCAATAAATTGCAAAATTGCTTGTATTTACAAACCTTAACAGACATTACCAATTCATAGTGTTAATAACCCATTTATTTCCACTGCTTACATGTGTTTTCCTTTGGAATAAATGTATCACTCATCTACTTGGCCACAGGGATATCTGTTCACTAGAAATGGGTTTCTGAGTCCACCATTCCTTATCACCCACACCCAGGAGGAACCTTATTCTACATCTTTTCTGCCCCTCTCCTTTCCAGTGCTAACATGTACATAGGAAGCTAAAATCGAGGCAGGGCTTAAGCTACTTACTGGCTTGCTATAGTAGGATCATTTCTCCTCTTGTCTGCAATGGGTGTCCAAGCAATCTACGCCTCACCCTGTATCCTGCTCATCTCATACCCCTTCAGCTACTCCTGATCTGTAAATGGATGGTTACAAATGGAGATGTACTGCAGATTTCATTGAAAAATAGATATGCTTATGGGCGTGCATTGTGTTTCATCTGTCATTTAGAAATTTATTGTGATTGTCCTGTAATTTTATGATTACATATGATGGCTCATTTCAAAATTTTTTCCCATATCCAGGTTCCTCGCATCATGTTCTCACATGCTTTTTGTATTTAATAGCCCTCTGTGTCTGTACTGTTACAATTTAGACTGTTAACTGGTTCATGCAGCAACAGGAACACCCGATTCTTACACTAGGGATGGTCCATACAATAAAAACAATAAAAGAAATTGTTACCACCCACCTTTCGTGTCTCCCCTTTTTCCGCATAGATTGTAAGCTTGCGAGCAGGGCCATCATTCCTCTTGGTATCTGTTATGATCTATGTGATTATTGCTATGCTGTAATGTCTATTGTCTGTAGAAGTCCCCTCTATGATGTAAAGTGCTGTGGAATATGTTGGCTCTATAGAAATAAAATTATTTATTATTATTATTATTATTATTATTATTATTATGTAGCTGCATCTAATGCAATAAAACCGATTTTGCCATCTCAATATATTTAATTCATCCTTTGTTTTAATTTACTCCCTAGGACACCATAACCTGGACATGGCAAGGACCTGGAGCGTAAGTTTTGTGGTTTTTCTCTTTGAAATATGAAAAAATACATTTTCAGAGTATATATTCGTATGTTATGAGATTGCTATACTAAATACCTGTCAGGTATTCCTTTGATATACTCAAACTTGTCTCCATATAATAGAAGCATTTCTGGTAATGGAAATGCATAATGAGTAGAGAGCTTTATGCTTGATTTTTAGTGATGAATGTTTTCTTTCTTTTTTTTTTTTTTTTTTTTTAGGATGGATATACTATGGCTTACTTTATGCCAGTTCCACAATTATGTAGAAATAGAGGTGAGCAAGATAATATCTATGGAAACATTTCTCTGAAAGGGTTGTAAATACGTAATATAACGCTGCCTTTAGTGATTTGGCAGTAAATTACATTGCACTTTAGTACATATACAATTTACATATCTGTAGTCGGTGACATAGGCACTGTCTTTCCAGAACCCCCATCAGCCATATTTGGGGGGGGTGTCAAACACTTATACAGTATGTGTGTATTAGTATCTTGGCGTTCATATAGGTACAGTATATAAAGAGCTCTAGTTAATTAAAAAATGCTTGTTTGCGGAGCTGGTATCCTATTGGGAGTCTATCCCAGATCCTTAATTAATGACTAAATGACATAACAAACCACCTCTTCCAATAAACCCAGTTTTGCCTTATGTGCACTGTGTGACAAAGCACAAAACACTTACAGCATGTGCTCAGATTTGAGCTCTATTTTCTAGTTCTGCAAGAAAAGTTGAGTAACTTTAATACATTGCATTACTTATTTTGTGCTGTTCCTTAATTGACTTCCTACATTACAGTCCAGAGCTGTATTCACAAACCTGCAGTCTCCAGAGCTTCAGCTCTGCACTATTCCCTTTCTGCACCCAGCTTGTTCAGATAAGTTCAGTTCTGGAATGTCTGGCTTTTACACTGGTTGCTATATAGAAGTTTTCCCCATCCATGGCAAGGGAGTTGAGGCCCCCATACATATTAGACTAATGTTGGCTGTACCCACCAATATGGGTGGGTTCAGCCAACAGTCTCATATGTATGGGGGCCGCCAATAGATGATTGTCGAGGGGAGATTGGGATTTGGCATGGCCAATTTCCAACTGCTGATCCATTTGTTTTCTAACTGATAAGCTGCTGCTAAAGATGTCTGGCAGCAGTTGTCTCATAGAGGTGTGCTTGGCAGAGCTAGCGTGCCCGTCTGTAGATGAGTCGGGCAAGATAGCTGCCACCCGAACGGTTGGCTGAACGATCATCCGAACCATTAATCAGCTGACTATAGTCTATGGAGGGCTTTACACACGCCCCACACATGTGGTTCTGAAGGGATTGTCCACTTCATATACCAACCTGTTTTAGTGGCACCTGTAAAATTGTATCATTACTAGAATTTACCGTACCAGAGTCTCATTATCAACACTGGCCATATTACTATCTGAATATTCACTATGGTGCAACAACCCCATAACATGGGAAAGTGGTATGAGACCTCTTCTTTATTATTATTTATTATTATTATTCTTTACAGTAATTTTTTTTTAAGACTTTATTTTCAATTTTTTAACACAAAAATAGTAACTAGAGATGGGTGGACCCATGGATGTCTGGGTTCGGCTGAACAGTTAAAGGTTGGTTTACAAGAACAGTGCCTGGACTTGAACCCCATTCACTTGACGTCACCGCTAGTCACTGATGCTGCGCTTGCAGCAGCTCATTCCTCAGTGGTTCTCAGCCTGGACGGTTGCATCTTGGCACCGTCCAGGTTAAAAACTGTTTATCCCCCAGACATGGATTACGGCATAGGACAGAACGAAGGACAGGTGAGGGATATGGTTGTTTATTTTTGTTTTATTACAGGAGGCAAGGGTTTCAATTGAATGGGCGTTGGGTGAGTATAACTGTGTCTGTTATTTTTAAATAAAAAAGTAAAAGTGTATTTTGTTTTATTTCAAATAAAAGACTTTATACTTGCTGTGTTTATTTACCTACCATACTACTATAGGATTAGTAATGGAGAGGTGTCTTATAGACACCTCTCCATTACTAAGCCGTAGGCTTGATGTCCCTGGACAATACAAAGGTGACATCAGCCCAACAAATATAAACCCCACTTGTTACCTCTACAGGGCAAGTTTGAAGAGCTGGGCAAAGTACCAGAAGTGGTGCATCTAATAGTTGTGCCTTTTCTGGGAGGCTGCAGGCTGCTACTTTTAGGCTTGGGAGGGGGCAGGCATTGTCCATGGCCCCTTACCAGCCTGGGAATACCAGCCCCAGTTGTCTGCTGTAGCTCGGTTGGTTGTCAAAAATGTGAAGGACCCCACACAGTTTTTTGGTTTTTTTTATTTAAATAATTTAAGAAAAAAAAATTCGGCGTGGGGACCCCTCTATTCTTGATAACCAGCCGTGCTGAAGCTGACAGCTGAGGGTTCCAGCCTCCAGCTGTGAGTTTTGCCTAGCTGGTTATCAAAAATACAGGGGAGCCAACACTTTTTTTTTTTTTAAATTATTTAGAGCGCAGGTGGCGGTTGATGAATACTCCCATCAGCCACTGTCTGCTCTTGCTGTTATTATCGGCAGCAGGTGTAGGCTGATGGGAGCAGTAGTCCCATCAGCAGACTCCAGTGATCGGAGGTAAACTTTTCACCTCCCTCCGATCGCAGCTGCGGGTTCATGCTGTAAAACACCTGGTGTTTGGCGTGCTGAACCCCAACAGTAACATGGACTTCCTGGTGAAGTCAGTGTTTGGTGTCAGTGCCCAAACCGTAGGTTTCGGTACGGACGCTGAACTTTACTGTTCGGGTTTGCACATCTCTATTGCAACTATTCTAATCATAATTTGTACATTTTTTTTTTTGCTATTACGGTATTATCATCAATGTCCACTCAAGCAAGTTCAATAAGAATATGGGAGAAATTTAAACCTTTAAATATCTGAGTATAATAATGTTAATTTTATAGTAAATTTAATATAGAAAATTCTTACGTTACCGCTAAGTTATTACAGCTCTGCTGAAGTATTAGGGATTTGTCTGATGAGCAAATTGTGGAATTTTCCCAGTAGTCGTCAGCTGATATATGAATGTAGTAATGGGCACTTGCTTCAATTCCGGATC
This sequence comes from Dendrobates tinctorius, assembly GCF_039654945.1. NCBI lineage: Eukaryota > Metazoa > Chordata > Amphibia > Anura > Dendrobatidae > Dendrobates > Dendrobates tinctorius. Next base: position 728,674 of record NW_027362027.1, read on the forward strand.
AGTACAAAGTATTATAATGTATAAATAGTTACTCAACCTATTATATTAAATAAACCACAGAAAGGATGATCTGAAGTTCAGATGACTGGTTTAGTGAAAATTCTTAGCATCCACTTTACATATCTGTCACCACATTTCTCCATAAAACCTGCATACATTACTAAATAGATTTCTTAGACCTGATAAGAATGCTGAATTTACTTTGAATTTTCACATCAGAATGGCTGTGTTATGGTTTCTGAAAGTTTTACTGAATCTCAACCCACCTAGCTTGATTGACAGCGCTTCTGTGTCTCTCCTTCTGCTGACATCTCGCACTTGTTTAATACAAGCTGGGTGTGCAGAGATTGAATACACTTGGACTGATGAGCTACTGCACTGCATTTTATAACTGAATACAAAAGGGTCATCTAAGGCTAGTTTCACATTAGTGTTTTTTAGCACTGCACTTCGTGCGCAATAGAAACTCATGCAAAAAACCGCATCATGCATTTTGCATGCGTTTTAACCAGTTTGTAGCCATGTTAACTATTAAAACGCATGTGATTTCAAACGCAGGCGTGCACATGTCCAAAAAATGCAACAGGTTGCGTCGTGCGTGCCTAGGCGCACACTACAAAAAAAACGCATGCGCACGAAATCGCATACGTACATGTGCAAACGCTAGACCATGCGCCCGCCATGTTAAACATAGGGCGCATGCGCATGGATGCGCACGATGCGCTGTGCTAAACAGCGCAAATGAGAAACCAGCCTAAATAGCACCATTATGCAGCCATTCTGACCTGGATTTTCAAAGTTAGCATACCTGCCTCATTGGGTCAAATATATCTATTTAATAGTGTACGCTGTCTTGCCCTGGAAAATCTGGTGACAGACCTTCTTTTATATTCTTTCAAATGAAATTGGATTTAAGTGTGTCTTTCAGATAATATATGTTTGACTAAACTGAATTCATTAATGAAAAAATGGGTATTAAGTGAAGAGATGATTAATGTATATAAAGCATTATTTCCTATCCTCCATAGCCATTGGAGTACAGCAACTATATAGAACTCATAAACCATAGGGCCTAGCTTGTTCTAAGGGATGGACAGCAGTCGCAGTGGGATTCACTAATGGTCAATGTATGTGTTACGTAGGATCTCGGCTCATACATACGTGGACCTGTCTTTCTGTTGTATCTTGTAGTTTCTTCCTATCTATACTCCATCTGAAGAGGAGAAGAGGAACCCTGCTCTGTATGCAAGCAACGTAAGACATGTAATGGCAAAGTATGTACCACAAAGGTCTTTTATCCTATTTGTTTGTGTTTCCTGTGTTTGTTTTTTTTTTTTTTTTCGTGAGGGGTGAAGTAATTGACTATATTGTCATCCATACAGTTTAATGTGGTTAGTGTTACATTACGGTGATATATAAAACTACAGAAAAAATAGTTCAAAAATGTGCTTTCTGGATGCAGTTAGTCAGCCATATACAGTAGTTTATCCTCCTTTGTGTAAGTTTACAGTGGTTTTGAAAAATTTAAAACCACTTAGCTTGCTACAGTTGCCCAATTTTTTTTGGTTCATTAAAACATTTGGTTTCAATTGATAAAGGAAACTAGGTTTCCAGAGACCTAGCAATTAGAAAATGTGTTCGGTAAGGGACGGAGAAGTGCAGACGCCGAGGATGTAGGGCAGGTGCGACTTCGCTTGTTTTTGGATCACAAGACACACCCATCCACAACGCACAGCTACCTGTCCCACTTTGCAGGGAGGCACGGGACACCACTTCTCAAGCCACACCAGTGTAAAGAGATGGTCGGTTAGATAGCAGATAAAGCTTCCAGCATGCTTGCCAGCACCACCCAGTCTTCCACACTGTCCACTCTCACCCTCCAACAGTTTGGATCACTTTATTCTCACCCTGATACCCCTTACTCCCACAATGTTGATTTCCATGAGCCCAGGAACCCACACTAGGACATTCTGAGAAGTTTTGTACAGTAACATTGCTTGATTGGGACCTCTTACCCTGAATGTTCTAAGAAAGACAGGCGGAGATGCTGTGTAGTAATGCACAAAACTTAGAGTAGCTACGGTCATAAGAAGATGACTGTTGGGGAAGGCAAATTTTTTTTCTAAAGATGATGATGGTGATGATGATGAGACACAGTTGCCTATAAGTCACGTTGTTGTTAAGGCGCCAAGTCAGGAGAACCAGGGTGCAGCAGTGGAAGACAAGGTGGTGGATGATGAAGTCACCGACCCAACATGGGAAACTGGCTTGCAGAGCGAGGCCAGCAGCTCAGAGGGGGAGGGAAACTACAGCACAGAAAGAGGCAGTGTGGTGCCCAGATGAACAAGGCGGGCAACTGTTCCACAGGGCGCCGATACTCATGAATTTCTCTGTCAAAGAGTTAAGTGTTCCCCAGTCTGGAAGTTTTTTAAACAAAGTTGTGAGACAAAAAAATGGTCATTTGCAACCTATGCCAAGATCAGCAGAGGCTTGATCATTAAGAGCCTAACCACCACCAGCATGATCAGGCACATGTCATCTAAGCACCTGATTCAGTGGGCCGAATGCCTGGATCCACGATTGGTGCCAGCGGGTGACACCACTGCCTCTTCCCCTGTGCTAGGTGCTTCCCAATTCCCTGTCCATGACACTTCAGCAGATGCCTTCCGCCCTTGCAAATTCTCAGGCACCATTATCTGGCAATTCCAAAAACTTGTCTGAGCACAGCGTTCAGATATTCCTTCCCCAGGCATTGGAACGAAAAAGAAAGTTCCCAGCCACCCACCCTCAGGCACAAACACTAAACTGACACATTTCCATTCTGCTTGCTGTGGAAATGTTGCCGATTAAGCATGTAGGCACAAAAGACTTCCGGTGACTCATGGTGGCAGCCATCCCTCGGTCCCCAGCTGACAGTGTAGCGTCCCCGCCTTGTACCAGCACGTGTCCAGGAACATCACCCGTGCCCTTACCAACACACTGAGATTGTACACTTAATGACCGACACAACATGCACTTGTGGCACTGTGTGAACATTGTGGAGGCTGGGGTCAAGTTCCACCTTGGCACGGTAAATGTGCTACCGATGCCGAGGATTGCTAGCTCTACGTCTATCAGAATTTCTTCCACCTCCTACATCATTTGCTGCTTCCCCTCATCCTCCATCTCTGATTTAGTATCTTAGATCACGTCAGCCACATCAACTGGAAATTGGAAGCTTTGCAGCACTGCAACAGCGACAGCCTATGCTGAATCTAATATATCTAGGAGACAAACTGCACAACGCTGCAGAGTTATTGAAAGGTAGAACAGACCAGACAGATCTGTGGCTCTTGTCTGGTTGTAGAACCAGGCATGGTCATGTGTGATAATTGCCGTAACCTGGTGGCGGCTGTGAAGCTTGGAAAGCTCACACATGTACCTTGCTTGACCCATGTGCTCAACTTGTTCAGTAGTTTCTGAAAACCTACCCAGATTTGCCAGAACTTCTGTTCAAGGTACACCATGTCATCTCACGTTTCCCCAAATTGGCTACAGCTGCTGCTGCACTGGCTATGCTGCAGCAGCGCATGCAAGTGTCAGCTCATCGACTGGTGTACGACATCTCCACGCGCTGAAACTCCACACTGCACATGATGGCAAGTTTTTGTGAACTGCAGTGGCCAGTTGTGGAAAACCAGCTCTAAAGGGCCCATTGGTATTCTGGGCAGTCTCCACACATAACTGAAGAGTGGTCATGGGTGCCTGACATTTGTGTGGTTCTCCAAGACTTTGAGGACTCCAGAAAAAATGTTGAGCAGTGATGACGGCATAATCAGCGAATCGATACGGCTTTCATGCACACTTAAACAGTCGCTGTTCACAATTAAAGCTGAAGTTTTACATGCATACCAAGTGGAGATAGATGAAGACCTCAGACAGGGAGATACTACCCAGCCCAGTCTCTTTTCATCTGCTCAGATTGGGTAACAGAGGAGGTGGAGGCTGAGGAGGAGGAACAGGAGCTGGTTGTTGGTGCAACAAATTGCTAGTACCCACACCAACTTCATCCCATCTATCCTACTTCGATGGGCTGAGGAAGAGACGGACAGTAGTCATCATGGTGGAGACAGGGAAGTGTTGGCTGTAGGGAACTTGGCACATAGGGCCGACTTATGTAGCACTGCCTATCCCGTGACCATCACATTACGTTCATCTTGGCTAAAAAAAAAGTAATGGTTATTTACCCTGCTAGATCTACACTACAAGGAGAACCTTGCATTTCTCCTTCCTGAGTCGGAGAGGTCTGCTAAAATGATGTTATACCAGAAGGTCATTGTGGAAAAGATGTTGAAAAAATTCCCATGAGACAATGCTAGCGGCAGGGGGCAAGTTTCCTTGCCCAACCAAGGAGGCGAGGTTAGGGAGACACACACCAGGTACAGCAGAGGCAGGGATACACTGTTAAAGACCTGGGCCAATTTCCTGACGCCCTCCCAGTGGCCATTTCCTCATGGCCAGGTATTTTTGACAAGGAGGAAAAAGTTTTTAAAGATTGTCAAGCAGTACCTAGCCAACAAACCCAGCATTCTCCCTAATTCCTCTGCGACCTTCAACTATTGGGTCTCAAAGCTGGACACCTGTCATGAGCTGTCCATCTATGTCTTGGAGGTGTTGTTGCGCCCTGCCGCTAGCATCTTGTCTGAGCGGGTTTTTAGTGCTGGCAGGGGGTCATAACAGACAGGTACTTTTGACTGTCAACAGAAAATGCTTACAGGCTCAATCTGATAACAATGAACAAAGTCCTGACTTTTCCACACCACCAGATGACAGCAGCACATAAAGTATTTTTAATCTTCAATCTTTGAATGAGGCCCACCAGTTGTTGTCTTCAAGGATCTATGGATGACCCTACTTATATATTTTTTCCTAGCTTTGCACTGTGTGCAAATCCTTATGAATGTAGAAGTTCCACAACTGCACTTAGTTGTTGTTTTTTTTTTTTTTTTTTTTTTTTATGAGACACTCCAGTTGGTGCCTTCTAGGCTGTATGGATGACGCTGCTTGTAATTTTTGGCAAGATTTGCACTTAGTACATGGCCTTCATGAGTCTTAGGAGTACCACTACATGCTAATTTGAATAGAATGTGTATGAGGCCCTCCTTTATGTCTAATACAGAGTGTATCGGAGTCCCTCTTCCATCTAATTTTTGGCAGTTCTTGCTTCCTTCGTAAATTATACTGAAATTTCCATTTTTTTTTTTTTTTTTTTTTTATAAAAATTTCAGTTTTAATTTACTTAAATTATTATTTTTTTTTCTTTTAATCCTTTAAAAATTTTAACTTCTATATGTCTCCATACAGGAAAGAATGTTTCTTTAACATTTTTTTTTCCTGTAAACTCCAATTTCTCGTCGATTTCGACTTTTTTTTATATTTTTTTTTTTTTACTGTCATTACTTAAAGTGGACTAAAAGTGGGACACCATTGTTCTTTGCAGTGATCTGGGAGTCAGAGCTCCTTCCAGGGGTCTTGCCCATGCTGTTCTCCTTCCATTCAGCATTTTGTCCATCCATTTCTACATTTTCACTGCCCCCCCCAGACCTCCTTGTAGGGTCTTCCAGAAAAATGGTCGGATTTTCCATTTACTCCCATTATACTCGTTACTCAAAATAAGCATTATGAATTGCTCGGCTCAAGTCACGACCATTCAAGCATTTTAGTGCTCGCTCAGTCCTAATATTTTAAAAAGGACCAGATAGCCCCTTTAAGAAACCTATTGCTGTCTATATTCCCGAAAATGTAAGCCTCATAAACTATTGAAGACTTTCATAAGCTGTATAGAAATACATTGTGGTTTGTGACTTGCTAATATATCAGGTCATTTTACAGACACAAATGGTCTATATTCTGTAAATTAGAGAAGTGCAATTTAACACGTGCTTTTAGACGTAGTAGGAAAGTACAGTATCGGTGGTCATGCACGTAGAATCTGTACAAACCTTTTATTTATTTTTTCATTTTATAGCTTTTTGTTTATTCCCATATTTGAACACCCATTATGTATTATCATACTGGTTAATCTCCACCAAGATAAAAATGAAGTTCACCAAAAACTTCTGTTCATGGTGTAGCATCCTGCATGGTCTATAATATGACCATAGCAGGTGTTGCAGTCTTCTCCATTGTACTTGTAACACTTTTTTGTAATTAAAAAATATTACATTTAACAAAATTCCTTAGAAAAGTATACAATTATATTTACACGGATTGTATATGTTGATTTACTTGTGTAGCTAATTGAAGTTTCCATTCCTTCTTTCTTTCTCTTAAAGAGCCCTAGGTGTGTCTGTCACAGACTATACTTTTGAAGACTGCCAGTTGGCCTTAGCTGAAGGACAGCTCCGTCTCCCATCAGATACATCTCTTCTGGAATTTGCTAGACTGGTGAGAAGTCTGGGGTAGGTGCCTTTTTTAAATGTATACTGTTTGTCATACAGGCACAATGTAAGGTTGTACGAAGTCCAATAGCCCCATGGCGGCATGTGTTGTTAGTCTGATTTGTAAAAGTACCGAAGAAATAAGGCAGAGATAGAAGACACTATGTAGGTCCTAACATTTGTGTTAAACAGAACAAGCCAGGAACAAGTATTTAAAAAGGTTAGTCATTTTCTATTAATTAACTTGTTTTTTTTTCTACAGCTTAAAACCAGAGAAGCTTGAAAAGGAATTGAAACAGTTCTCTGAAAGTGCTAAAAAAAGAAATGGGGAAAAAATAAACCTAAAGGAGTTTGCGGAGTATTTATCTGTTCCAGTAATGGAGAAATTAGAGGACCTGTTTTCTTTATTTGATGAGGTTTGACTTCCATTTCCTATGCATGTTATATTTTATAATGTTGTGCAAAGTCCGACTATGCTATGAAATGGGGATTCACTGTATATTAAATATTGTATTAATGATCTAAAAAAAAAGCTAACCCGTATGTGATACATAAAAAATGTAGAGTGTGTTAAGTGAGAGTAGATGGGACAGTGGTATGTAAGTGAAAATGAGGGTTGATCAACCTTTGCAACGTAAGATGCAAAGAACAGAATGGGTGCTTTTCCACTGGTAAGACCACATTACATTACACATTAGACCACATTACATTATATATGGCAAGACAAAGGAAGAAAAACAATCACCAAGCCCAAAATACTTTATTGTTAAATCCAATCAAAAGAACAAGTATAAAAAGATGGAAAAAACCACAGTGCATATGTCCAGTTACGAAAACTGGATGTAGATGTGCTAATGTAGGCCTGTTTCACACTTCCGTTTTTGTGTCCGCCAAACGGATCCGTTTCCGTTTTTTTGACGGAAACTGATGCAAACGGATCCGTTTTTTTAAAAACGGATCCGTTTTCTTGACGGATCCGCGGTAACCGTAATGGAAGTCTATGGGACAAAAAAAACGGATCCTGCAAAAAATGGCGGATCCGTTTTTTTACGGAAAACAACGGATTTTGACGGATTTGAAAAAACGGAAGTGTGAAACAGGCCTTAGCAGTCATAAGATATTATGTTAAGTCATAGTGGTAAATAACCATGAAAAGTGTATGACTGTTGGGGAGGCACAGGTGTGCTAGTGTCCTGTCCCCCCTCCTTGTCTCTCTGTTGCTCCACAGGATATCTATAGGTATGCTAACTAGAACTCTAATTTGCACATGCATATCTGCTTTTGGGATTGCCTTGTTTATTCATGCCTCTTAAGATGGACTACTAGGGGATATCCTTCTATTATCAACAAATTGGTGGCTTTTTTTTTTTTTTTTTTTTGGGGGGGGGGGAATATACCCCCCAAAATGCAGTGAATATTCATTCCCTTTAGTAGAGCGGGCACATGTGAACGCCCGGCAGCTGCGGCTAACCCTGTGCTCGCTACTAAAGAGCAATGAATGCTCACTGCTCTCCACGCACATAATCCCGGCATGGGGAGCAGTGAGAATTCCAGCAGCTGTCTTTAGCTTGTAAGCAGCGCATGACGTCTCTGCCATGCACTGCTTACCATCAGAACAGGAAGCTGCAAGGGGATCGCAAGAAGGTAAGTATGGTTTTGGTTTTTTTATGTTTTTTTGATGGAGGCCATGCAAACCAGTATGGGGATAGGGGCTAATCATACCAGGATAAGGATGGGGGCCCTACATACCAGGACAGGGATGAGGGGGTCATGCCTACCAGGATCGGGATAAGGGCACCATGCTTTCCAGTTTAGGGATGAGGAGGCCATGCATACCAGGATAGTGATGAGAAGGCTATGCATACCAGGATAGGGATGAGAGGGCCGTGCATACCCGGCTGGGGATGAGGGGACCATGCATACCAGGATAAGGGATATTAGTACAGAATTGACCACTTTTTTTTATGAATTCCTCCTCTAAAACCTAGGTGCTGTATATATCAAGCTAAATAGCTAATAGTAGCAGCCATTGAGTTGGATAAACCCTATAGCTAGATATCAAAAATCAGAGAAAGGTCTGACAGGAGAGCTAAACAAAGATAAAAAAAATACTCTACTAGGTACAATAAACCTATCTATCCTCACAAATAGCTCTATGTACGTACCTTGAATAGGGGCTATGCAAAACAATAAACGAACAGACTGTCCGTACCTCAATGCACGGTTATGTGCACATAGTCTGAGTAGCTAGTCATAGTCTACTGATGTCTAAAAATATTGCACCGTTAGGCTTTGGCTCATTGTTTCTTTTCACGTTCAACTTTGATGTGGTCATAAATCAATTGAGAGGAGCTCAGAAAATGACAGATAAAAATGTTACAAACTTACTGTCAAACTGTCGCAGTGGGATGACAGGGTGGGCCATTTATATGGATACACCTAAATAAAATGGGAATGGTTGGTGACCCAGATCGGCACACTGAATTTGCAGAATGGGCAAAACAAAAATGGCCGCCATGGTCACAGCCCATCTTGAAAAGTTTTCCCCCTCCCATATACTAATGTGCCACAAACGGGAAGTTGATACGGCCAACCATTCCCATTTGAATCTGATCCTGACCGACCTATTTACCTGACCCTGTCTGCCCTGTCTGCCCTTTCTGCACCTGATCCTGCCCGTGCTGCTGTACCTATACCCGAACCTGTCCTGCCTGTGCTTAGTCCTGTTCCTGATCCGTCTGAACCAGCTCCTGTTTATCTGCACCAGTGATTCGCCACGGTTCTGGGGGCCGTCCTTCAGTAGCACCTGACGTCCACCTATGTGCAAGGTTAACCACACCATCAGGTTGTAGTGAAGAACCAGATGTTCACTTAGTTATGTCCCTCCAGACTGTCCCCGGACCGAGGCACAGTGGTTCCACAACCATGTGCGTAACACTAATTTTGTAGATGTTGTTTGGAAAATTAACACAGTGACATGATTAATTTCTGTACAGTTTTTGGGGCCATATATATTTAAACCAGTTAATTGATTAAAAAAGGTAAATATCTATTAGGAAACTGGATAGAAGTATGGTAATTAAAGGGATTCGGTCAAGGCCAAAATGTTAATTAAACCACGTACAGAGGTAAGAACGGGAATTTGAATCATTTCTGTAGTATAGATTATAGTGGTGTTGCTAAAAAAAAAAAACTGTATATGCAAATGAGATAAGAAGCAATTTGTGACTACCTTGTGCCTGTTACTTATTTTCTACGCATTTATTCCCAGATTTTACAATAACTGTGTTTCTTTTAATGGAATAAAATGGTAGGGATGTAAAGGGTAAATGAATCCGGCATATGACATTTTGTAGTCTTTCTTTCAGCCTTTTTCTTGAATGAGAATATCTAATTATATTTATCATATTGCTATTTCAGAATGAAGAAAGTGTCATTGACCTACGGGAGTATGTCATTGCTCTGTCTGTTGTATGTAGACCTTCCAAGACACTGGAAACCATTCAGTTGGCTTTCGAGGCAAGTAGCAATGTCTCTGCTCGTTTAGTGATAAACTTGGGTGCATTGAACGGTGTTCTGTTATTATCTCTTAATGCGTTTATCATTCCCAAAATGTAAAACTTTGATGGTTTATGGCAATGAGCCACATTTCATTACATGCTGACAGCTGTGATTAGCCCCTCACATTCCCCTGTTCTAAAAATTGTATTTATTGGCTGTTTTAAAGAGATCCTTTAATAGTTTAATATGCTTTTACATTTCTTTAGCCACTTAATGAGCTATGACCTGCATCTTTGTTACATAGCCGGCATCTGACTGTAACTACAGCAACTGAAGCTTTCCCCAATCTCTGTGATTTTAACCACTTAAATGCCATTCTCAATCTTTGACAATGGCATCTACATTGGGTGAAACTTAGTATTGAATACCTTCAACAATTTTCTAAGTAAATATATTTCTAAAGGTGCTATTGACATGAAATTCTCACCAAATGTCGGTGACAACCCATGCAAACCTCAGAAGCAAAGAAATCAACCCGTAGATGTCCATAAATTATGTGTAATAATGAGAAATGACACAGGGAAAAGTATTGAACGCTTACTGAAATTTATTAAATATTGCATACAAAAGCCTTTGCTGGTGATGACAGATTCAAGACACCTCCTGAATGGAGAAACTAGTCACATGTATTGCTTAGGTGTGATTGTGGCCCATTTCTCGTTCGCCTTATTGGGGGACACAGAGACCTTGGGTGTATGCTGCTGCCACTAGGAGGCTGACACTATGCACAAAAAAAAGGTTAGCTCCTCCTCCGCAGTGTACACCCCACCGACCGGCAGAGAATTCCTCAGTTTAGCTTAGTGTCAGTAGGAGGTGGACACGGGTCTTTTATTAGACCCATATCTACCTCGTCGTGCGTCGTTCCTTTTCAGGTTCTACGGAGGGATACAGAGTGAAAAGTCACATCTGTACTCCCACATGGAGTCTGCAAGTACGGCGTGTACTGCCACCCCGTATCCTTGCAGTTCTCCGCGGCAGGACCAGCCAGACGGACGCCGACACCAAGACGTGCCAGCGACTCCAGGGGTCCTTGTCGCCAGTCTCCCTCCCACTCGCCTACCAGAGCCTGTCGGTTGGATGAGACGCAAGACTTCTTCAGACAGGTAACGGATCGTGGATGGGTGAGTATTTTTTTTTTTTTTTTTATTTATTTACCTGGCTGCCCATTCCCGACGGTCGCCTCTTCAATGGTCACAGGGGAACCCCGGTTGTAGGCGCTGCAGTCGCTCGCAGTCGCCACAAGGCTATAGGCAGATCAATCTTGCTGGGCATCCCCCCCTTCCCTCCCCCCCCTTCTGGGGACAGGGAGCACAGGGTTTTTTCCCATTGGGAGCGGCTTGCGACTGCGGCGTCCCACTTTTTCGGACCTCCGCGCCGACCCCCTGCTGACAGGCGGCCGCCGCAACTAATTTAGGCCCCGGCTTCAGTTCGGGCCTACTGCTGCGTCGCGGCCACGCCCCCCGCCCCTTTCTTCTAAGCGGGCTTCTCTCCCGCTCTTCCCAGGCCCTCCCACCGCCTGTCCTTCACCTGCCCAGCCTGTTATTGGCTAGAGGGCGGTGAATTGTTAACCCTGCGTGGTGCTCCGCCCTCCCTCCTCTCCTGAATGCGCGCTTTTTCTCAGGAAGGCGCCATTTTCCCAGCCTGTTAGCCGGGCACCAGCTCCTAGCATCTTCTCCAGCTGGTTTTTTTCAGGAGGTCTGTCGGCCGGATTTCGCTCTGACCTGCATCCACTGACAGGTCGCAGAGCGTCGCTTCTGGGGACACCGGACCGTGAGTAGCTCTGCACTGCAGACTGACCCTTCTCCGCCCTCGGTCCCCCAACCTTCCGGCATTACCTCAGCTTTTCACTATGTCTAACTCTAAGTCTGATCGTACCCGCTCTACCGCCCCCCCCTGCACTTTAGTCAAGTACTTTGCATGTTCTTCGTGCAATCGCAAACTTCCCTCAGGCCAGTCGGATTGTAGCAATCCAATCCAGCCTGACGCCGCTCAGGAGCCATCCATAGCCCCAGTGGTGAGTGAGCCCCCCATGCCGGGATGGGCCTCCTCGCTATCTCAATCAGTGGCAGACCTCACCAAGGTGTCTCAGTCCCTGGTGGCCGTTCTTGATAAGTTGCCCCTGGACACTTCAGCAGGGCCAAGCAGGTCCCAAATTGTTCCATCTGAATCAGCCAGCGGTAGTCGCAAAAGACCCAGGCAAGATTCCCAGCCGGAATCCTCTCCTAGTCCCATCTCACCGCATAGCCCTTCTCACCAGCCTCCCTCTCGGGCCTCCTCTCCCGAGTCAGGGGAAGCGCTTTCGGACAGGTCATCTGAGGGGATTTTAGAGCTGGATTCAGACCAGGATGCAAGCATGAAGGTCACAGTGCAGGACCTCATTGCTGCGATCCATCATACTTTAGATATTGCTGACTCCCCTGCGAAATCCTCAGATCAGGAGGTTTCGTTCAGACGGGCAGAAACTCCTTCCAGGGTTTTTCCTTTCCATTCCGAGTTTGGGAAAATTTTTACCAAGGAAAGAGAGGATCCGACCAGACGCTTTCAAAGAGGAAAACGTCTCGGCATACTCTACCCATTTGCTAAGGAGCTCACGGACAACTGGTCGGCCTCTCCCTCGGTCGATCCGCCCGTGTCCAGGCTATCCAATAACACGGTTCTCCCGCTTTCAGGCGTGGCGTCCCTAAAGGATTCTAATGACAGGATTATAGAATCCCTGGCGAAGTCTGCCTTTGAAGCGGCTTCAGCGGCGGTGTGTCCAATCTTTGCTTCATCCTGGGCAGCAAAGGCCATAGCCACGTGGGCAGACGACCTTCGTCAGGGCATCTTAGATAAGGCGCAACCGGAGCATTTGGACGATCTCGCCAATCAGATCTCCCATGCTGGGGACTATCTTCTCTCCGCTTCCTTGGATGCTGCATCCTGTGCAGTTCAGGCGTCAAGCAACGTTGTTGCAATTCGACGTACAATTTGGCTAAAGGCATGGCAAGCGGACTTGTCTTCTAAAAAGTCCCTCACTAACCTGCCTTTTCAGGGGGTGCGTCTCTTTGGGTCCCAATTGGACCAGATTATTAAGGACGCCACCGGAGGCACGAGTTCACTCCTCCCTCAGTCCAAGCCTCGCAGACCCCCTCTAAGGCGTCAGTTTCGACCCTTTCGGACTTTCCGCCGTTTCAATACGGCGGACAACTCCTCCAGCCAACAGAGACCGCAGGCTCGCCAGGAGGGAAAGAAAGTTTCCTTCAGACCCACTCCTTCCTGGCGACCCCACTCCTCCCAGGGCAGACCGTCCAGATCTAGATCTGGACGGTCTACTTCAGCATGACTATCATCGGGCACGCGAGGGGCCTTTCCAATTGGGAGGTCGACTTCTTTCCTTCAGGGACGTTTGGCTGGCCGCCGTGGAGGACGCCTGGGTCAGGGAGGTCGTATCCTCAGGATACAAGATAGAGTTCGTCTCTCTCCCACGGGATCGTTTCTTCGAATCCCGGCCTCCAAAGGATCCAGCCTTGATCCCGGGGTTCTCTACGGCTATTGCCGCTCTCCTCAGTTCCGGGGTGATTGTGCCCGTTCCCGAATCGGAGCGCTTCACGGGGTTCTACTCGAACCTGTTTGTAGTGCCGAAAAAAGACGGCGCAGTTCGACCCATCTTGGATCTCAAGCTGCTCAACAAGAAAGTCCGCCTTCGCCACTTCCGCATGGAGTCGCTTCGCTCAGTCATCGCCTCCATGGAGGAGCAGGAATTCATGTGCTCAATAGACATCCAAGATGCCTATTTACATGTTCCAATTTTCACCGGACATCAGAAGTTCCTGCGCTTTGCGATTCGACAGCACCACTACCAGTTTGTCGCACTGCCCTTCGGTCTTGCCACCGCTCCCAGAGTCTTCACGAAGATCATGGCTGCGTTGATGGCTTTGTTGAGTCAGAGGCCTCGTTCTTTTCCCGTACCTAGACGATATTCTGATCAAGGCTCCCTCATTCCAACAGGCTCACCAAAGTTTGTCAATCGTCCTGGACACTCTTTCCAATTTCGGGTGGATAGTCAACAGGAAAAAGTCCTGTCTGGTTCCTACCCAACGCCTGGTCTTTCTAGGTCTTCTGTTCGACACTCGTCGGTCAAGGGTCTTTCTCCCACAAGAAAAGATTCTCTCTCTGCAGCAGGAAGTACGATCGCTGCAGACCTCGTGATTCCCATCCCTCCGTACAGCCATGAGGGTCCTGGGAAAGATGGTGGTGGCGATAGAGGCAGTTCCCTTTGCCCAATTTCACGCCAGGCCTCTCCAGCAGGCCATTCTATCGAAGTGGAACAGGTCGCCTCGGTCCCTGGATCGCCCTGTCCATCTTTCTTACCGTCAAGCGGTCTCTCAACTGGTGGTTGTCGTCACCTCTCATTCTATCGGGTCGATCCTTCCTTCCCATTCACTGGCAGATAGTAACCACAGTTGCCAGTCTCCTCGGTTGGGGTGCTGTGTTCCGCAACCACACTGTTCAGGGTCGATGGTCGGATCGGGAATCAGCGCTGCCGATCAACGTTCTGGAGATTCGAGCGATCCATCTTGCTCTGGTCCACTGGGAAAAGCTCCTCAAGGGACTGCCGGTACGGATTCAGACAGACAACGCCACAGCGGTGGCATATGTCAACCGCCAAGGGGGAACACGGAGTGTCTCAGCCCTGGCGGAGGTGTCCAAGATTCTTCGTTGGGGCGGAGATTTCCGTTCCGACAATTTCCGCGGTTCACATTCCCGGCGTAGACAACTGGGCCGCCGATTTTCTCAGCCGCGAGGGTCTCGCGGCGGGAGAATGGTCCCTACATCCGGAAGTGTTTCATCTGCTCTGCCTTCGGTGGGGAACCCCGGATGTAGACCTCATGGCGTCTCGCCTCAACAGGAAAGTCCCACAATTCGTGTCCAGGTCTCGGGACCCTCTGGCAGTGGGCGCCGACGCCCTGGCCGTTCCTTGGTCCCAGTTCGAACTTCCCTACCTGTTTCCCTCCTCTGCCTCTTCTTCCCAAGCTGTTGAAGAAGATCAAGGCAGAAGGACTTCCGGTCATTCTCATCGCCCCGAATTGGCCCAGAAGGTCTTGGTTCGCGGACATTGTCAACCTTCTCGCGGACGCCCCCTGGAAGCTTCCAGACAGAACAGATCTGCTGTCTCAGGGTCCGATTTGCCACCCCAATTCTCGGCCGCTCAATTTAACGGCGTGGCTGTTGAGACCGAGGTTCTGAAACGAGCAGGATTTTCCGACCACGTAATTCAGACCATGATCCGAGCCAGAAAGCCATCATCTTCCAAGATTTACTACCGTACTTGGAAGGCCTATTTCACTTGGTGTGAGACCAATGACGTCGCGCCCATGTCCTTTTCGCTCCCTTCAGTCCTAGCGTTTCTTCAGGCAGGATTGGATGCGGGGCTTGCCCTCAGTTCCCTGAAGGGTCAAGTTTCAGCGCTGTCCATTCTGTTTCAGAAAACGTTGGCTTCCCGTCCTCAGGTTAAGACCTTTCTTCAGGGCGTGGCTCACACGGTCCCGCCGTACCGGGCGCCCGTGGATCCATGGGATCTTAATCTGGTTCTTGAGGTTCTGCAAGGTCCGCCCTTTGAACCCCTCAGGGATATTTCCCTTTCTCTCCTTTCTTGGAAGGTAGCCTTTCTGGTGGCCATCACCTCCGTCCGGCGCGTGTCGGAATTGGCAGCTCTTTCGTGCCGCTCTCCCTTTCTGGTTCTCCACCAGGATAAGGTAGTTCTGCGGCCTCCGCCCTCGTTCCTTCCGAAGGTGGTGTCCTCGTTTCACCTCAACGAGGATATCGTGCTACCGTCCTTTTGTCCGAATCCAACTCATCCCCGAGAGTGGTCCTTGAACAAGCTGGACCTGGTTAGGGCGGTAAGAGTCTATCTGTCTAGGACGACTTCCTTGCGAAAGACAGAGTCTCTTTTCATTATCCCTGATGGAGCGCGGAAAGGTCACCCGGCGTCAAAGGCCACCATTGCTCGCTGGATCAGATCGGCTATCCTGGAAGCCTACCGTGTTAAGCGTCGCGGAGCCCCTCCGGGTATCAGGGCCCACTCTACTCGGGCAGTGGGTGCCTCCTGGGCGGTGCGCCACAGAGCTTCCGCACTGCAGCTTTGCAAAGCTGCAACATGGTCATCGGTTCACACGTTTGTGAAATTCTACAGACTCCACACCTACGCTTCGGCGGACGCCAGCCTAGGTAGACGGATTCTGCAGGCCGCGGTGGTGAGTCCGCTGGCCTGATGGAAGTTTGTTTCCCACCCCAGGGACTGCTTTGGGACGTCCCAAGGTCTCTGTGTCCCCCAATAAGGCGAACGAGAAAACAGGATTTTTGGGTTGCTTACCGTAAAATCTGTTTCTCGGAGCCTTCATTGGGGGACACAGCACCCTCCCATGTTTTACAGCTCCTGTTCTTACTTTGGTTGAATGGTTACAGTTGAGTTGTTTATGTTGTCAACCTATTCTGTTACTTCTCCTACTGCTTTCTCACTAACTGAGGAATTCTCTGCCGGTCGGTGGGGTGTACACAGCGGAGGAGGAGCTAACCTTTTTTTTGTGCATAGTGTCAGCCTCCTAGTGGCAGCAGCATACACCCAAGGTCTCTGTGTCCCCCAATGAAGGCTCCGAGAAACAGATTTTACGGTAAGCAACCCAAAAATCCTGTTTTTTTATAAAATCACTGTTTTATCATGAGGAGCTTGTCACTAGAGAACTGGTAAACCTATTGCCATGTAGTCTTTCATACTCATGAACTCTGCATAAATCCACCACCACCACTGATTGGCCACTTTCTGCCTACGCACAGTGTATACAGAAATCAGACAATCAGTGGTGTGGATGGGCTTACAGAGCTCAGCATTCAGAGAGCTGGTTTGAAGTGCAGAAGATTAATCAGGGATTTTATCAAAACTGCCGCAGACGGCTCAGTAAGTGATACATTGCTGGAATCGGGGACTCTGCATCTACGGTACATCATGCTGCTGTCAGATGAGATAGCAAGAACCTAGTGACAGATTTTCTTTAACATGGATGTAATGTTTCATTATGATTTTTTTTTACAGCCTTACACTGTTGAATTACATTACATTTTCTACTCTCCTGTAGATGTACCAGTCAGAAAATGATAAAACTATAGTAGAGGAGGAGCTGGCAGTGATTCTGAAGACTGCATTGGGAGTGTCAGAACTGAATGTAACAGATCTGTTTAGAGCGATAGATGAGGATGAAAAGAGTAAAATCACATATGGTAAGTTGTAGATTCTTTGAAGATTTCCTGTACAAATGTTGGTCTTATCTGTACTTTTACATAGGCCTGCAGTCAAGCCTGCTACATTATTCTAAATAATATAGTGCAGCTCCAATGAGAGCATTTTACATTCATCTCTGTATAATTTTCTTTTTTTGTGCAGAAATTTGCACACTGTTTTCATCTGAGCTGTGTACCTATGTTCTTTTTACCTCTGGGCAACATAATGATGTGCAAGAGGTGTAATTTTTATTTTACCCTGGCATGTTCCTTAGAAATAAGAAGGCATGGTTGACATCATTAGAATATTAACATACAGTTTTTATGTTAAAAAAAAACTCAGAAATGCCAGAAAGATAATACAAATATACCATTGTCACTTTAAATTGTTTCTGCCAATCCCTTCCTCAAAGGGAAAAACAAACAGAAAAAAGAACATGTAACCTTGAACACTTACAAAAAAGTAGAAGAAATTCGTAGTTGCAGCCGTTTAGCTGTTACAGGGTTCCCAATTACCATTAGACCCCCTTCACACGTCCTGGTGCTTCCTGTACTGGAAAAAACAGCACTGTAGTCTGTGTTCCATCCGTATGTACGTATGTGACGTGCGTGTATCCGTTTGCTGTACGTGTGTCACATCCGTGTGCCACCCGTGTGACACGTACCAGTGCTTGGGAAAAGCTGTACAGTTGGCTGTTCCCAGGCGCAGCATCATTGTCACCTACCATTGAAGGTAGCACGCATCATTGTCACCTACCATTGAAGGTAGCACGCATCATTGTCACCTAGTCTCTCTGAGATCAGCACAACCAGGAAACAATGATGGGAGTTGAATGTATGTGTACATCGTGTAGAAAATAATTAATAAAAAAAGGCTTGGGCTCTCGTGTACCTTTTTTTGAAATGGCAAGGGGAAAGCCACTGGGGGCTCATGTTAATATTCTGGTAAAACTGCCAATGGCCATAATTGTTCCCAGGCTATTAATATCAGCTCACAGCTGTTTGTTTAGCCTTTACTGGTTATTATAGGGGAGACTCTTCCCCTGCAAGAAAATTGACTTGGAGTCTCCCATATAATCAAAAACCAGCAAAGACTAAACAGTTGCGTGCTGATATTAATGGCCTTGAAAGGGGCAATAGATATTGGCCCCATCCCAGAATAAAAACAGCAGTTTTGAGCCGCTCCAGAAATGTTGCATCAATAAGATGCACCAATTCTGGTGCTTAGCCTTGCTCTTACCATTTGCACTGTGGCTGTTTCAAGTGTTGCAATAGGGCTGGGGTTGTTGTCAGATTTGTAATGTCAGCTGAAATCATGTTCAAGGGTTAGTAATGGAGAGACGTTTATAAGACTCACTCATTATTAACCCAATAGTAAGTTTTGAAATAAAAAAACAGCAAGAATAAAATCCTTTATTTTAAATAAATAATAATGAATAAATACTCCCTGACCCTCTTTATCCTTTTTATTACAGTATAAATTAAAAATAAAACATATTCGTCACCTGTCCGACAATAATCCATTTGTGTCACGCTGTAATCCTTCTCTGCTGCATCTGGATGCCGGATTGAGTGGTGGCATGATGCGAGAGTTTAGCTTGACATCCAGGAGACACTGGGCTGAGAGTCAGAGCGCAGCTTCAGTGACCTGCAGTGACTTCATTGAGGTTACCGCAGGTCACTGAAGTTGCCGCTGCCATGGGCAGCTCATTATGAGCAGTCCGATGAAATGCGATGACCTCAATGAGATCAGTGCTAACACCTTGAGAAAATTCTCACTGTGCTAGCTGTGACGTAATTAAGGTTACCACAGTTCTGTGGCCAGCGGTAACGTCTGACGTTATCACTCATCAGTGAAGGTGCTCCCCAATCTTTGCTCATTGTTTCCTGCATTCATGGCTGAGCAGTCGCATCATGCCACTGCTTAGCTATGTAATCCAGATGTAGCAGAGCTGGACTTCTTCATGGGACAAATGGATTGTTTTTGGATAGGTGAGGAATATTGTTTGTTTTCATTTTTAGTGCAATAATTGGGAAAATGAGGGTGGGGTTTGTTTCAATTAAAGGACTTTATTCTTGCTGTTTATTTTTTTTACAATATGACAATGAGGTTTGTAATGGGGGCGTCTAATAGACTCCTCTCCATTACTAACGTCTGGGCAGAGGCGTATCTAGGCTTTCTGGCACCCGGGGCAAGAATTTGGTTCGGCGCCCCCCACCCCCCCCAAAAAAAAAGTACATATGTGACTTGCACACTTAGCCATGTACCCACAAGCTGCTCTCCCTAATGCTCTCGATGTTCAGTAAAAAACTGAAAGCAGGAAGAGAAGCTCGTTGTCACAAGACCACATCTATGAAAATCGCATATGAGTGAAGTGTCCATGTGATGACTACGGCAACCTGCAGAGCTGAGTCCTGACATTGGAGCTTCTGAATTCTCACAACGAATGCACTGCACACTTTTAGGATTCTCCCTTGCCGATGTACAGTCATGTCAGCACAAGTATGTGATTTGTATACTTCTGGCCACATTCCGACTAGACGTGCCCGGCCTTGCTCTGTTCATTTTCATTGAGTGAGGCCACACATGTCTAGTCAGCATGTGACCGTATGTATGTAAATTACCGGCATGAGAGAATCCTGACAGTGTTCAGTGAGCACTGTGAGAATTCAGAAGTCTGCAGTCACATAGAATGACAGCAGACTCAGCACAAACCTGGACAACCCCTGTAATGTTCCTAACAAATAAAAACATGAGAATTAGTCAGTATCACTAATAATATTTACATCCAGGTACCTTATAGATGACGTCGTCTCTGCAGTCGTTCTCCTTTTCTTCTTGTCCAGACCCCATGATGAGTTTTCTCATCCACATCTCGTCTCAGCAGACTTCCATCTTCTCCGGTCTTCTGCAGCAAATCTTCACACGATGCCCTTAAAGATAGAAGTGTCATTATAATGCTCCTAAATAAAAATGTCTGCAATATACTGTCGCCTCACACTATTCCCCTCCCTCCTCATACTGTCTCCTCTATCATCCTCCTGTTCACCATACTGTCTCCTCATATATTTACCCCCTCACTCTCTATACTGTCTGCTCACACATATCCTCGACTCCCCATACTGTGTCTGCACACATCCCATCACCCTCACTCCCCATACTGTGCCCACATAAATTCATCCGTTCGCACCCCTTACTGTCTGCACCCATCCCCCATACTGCTTCCTCATATATGCCCTCATACATACTCTTCATTTTGTGTCCTCAAATCTCCCCACACACGTTAAATACCATCCCCACTCCAAATCCACCACACACATTAAGTACCCCCCATCCCCACTCCAAATCCCCCCACACATTAAGTATCCCCCATCCCCACTCCCAAATCCCCCCACACATTAAGTATCCCCCATCCCCACTCCCAAATCCCCCCACACATTATGTACCCCCACTCATTAACCCCCATCCCCACTAATTAACCCCATCTCCACTCATTAAACCCCATACATTAACCCCCCTACACATTAACCCCCCCACTTATTAACCCCCATCGCCACTCATTAACCCCCACACTCATTAACGCCCCACTCATTAACCCCCATACTTTAACCCCCACACATTAACCCCCCCACTCATTAACCCCATCCCCACATTAACCCCCACACTTTAACCCCCATCTCTACTCATTAACCCCCATCCCCACATTAACCCCCACACTTTAACCCCCATCTCTACTCATTAACCCCCATCCCCACATTAATCCCCATCTCCACTCATTAACCCCCACTCACTCATTAACCCCCATCTTCACTCATTAACCCCCCCCACTCATTAACCCCCATCTCCACATTAACCCCCTCACTTTAACCCCCATCTCCACTCAATAACCCCCCACTCATTAACACCCATCCCCACATTAATCCCCATCTCCACTCAATAACCCCCCACTCATTAACCCCCATCTTCACTCATTAACCCCCCACTCATTAACCCCCATCTCCACATTAACCCCCTCACTTTAACCCCCATCTCCACTCAATAACCCCCCACTCATTAACACCCATCCCCACATTAAACCCCATCTCCACTCATTAACCCCCCACACTTTAACCCCCACTCAATAACCCCCCCACTCATTAACACCCCCCCATCTCCCATCTTCGGTGGTTCTTCAGCTCCACAGAGGAGCACACTTACCACCAGCGTTTGCTCTGGGCGCCGGGGAGTGACGTCAGCGGCGTGATCACATGACATGATCACGCTGCTGACGTCGCTCTGACCTGGCGGTCAGAGCTAATTGTACAGGCGTCTGTATAGACGCCAGTACAATTGCTGCCTGGGAGCCGGCGCGGCCTCCTTCTCTGCGTCGGCTGTCAGCTTGACAGCCGTCACAGAGAACAGCCGGCTCACAGGATGGGGGGCGGCAGAGCGCAGCCGCCGGGGGGAGACACTGCGGACCGCTGCATTAGGCGGCCCGACTGCGCCCCCCTGCTGGCTGCGCCCGGGGCAACTGCCCCGGCTGCCCCCCCCTGGATACGCCACTGCGTCTGGGCTTGATGTCAATTGACAATACAAAGCTGACATCAACCCAACCCTATTATCACACTTGCCAGGGCAAGTGGAAAGAGCGAGGCTAAGTGCCATATTTGACGCGTCTTATGGATGTACCATTTCTGGGGCAACTGAGGTTGGATGTTGGTAGCCTGGTGGGCAATATCTATTAATATCAACCTACAAATGTCTGTTTAGCCTTTGCTGGTTAGAATTTATAGGGGGACCCTACATGACCTTTTTTTTTTTTTTTTCCTGTGGTCCAACTGACCAGTAAAGGCTAAGTAAACAGCTGTGAGCTGTTATTAATAGCCTGTGAACCTTTTGGGATACTGTCCCCTTTTCCAGATTAGTAACATCATCCTCCAGCAGTGGGCTTTTCCTCAGCAGGTTATCAAAATTACACCGAAGACCATGCCAATTTTTTAATTATTTAACATAGGATGTACACAGCGAGTCATGAATACAACACCCATCATTGTCGCCTGGTTGCGCTGATGTCAGGGAGACCAGATAACAATGATCAGAACTGTCGCCTTTTCCCAGGCTCAGGTACGTGTGCGGCACGCATTTTGTTCATGGTGCGTGTAAAAAAAACTGTCATGTCTGCGTGTTTTTGACACTGACCGCATGTCCGTCTGAAAAACCTGATATGTGCACCCCACCATTGAATATAATGGATGTGCGTGTGTCCATAATTGCTGTCCTTAAAAAATGGACCACATATGGACACAAATAAACAGATGTGTGAAGGGGGCTTTATGCACAACAGTCAATCATTAGAAGCATTCAAGTTTATAAGGGACAGCTGATCGCCAAGATATGCCAACTGATTTCACACATTTGTATTGCAGATTACTGCAATCAGATAGTTTTCTTTATTCTTGGATATTAACATTATTTCACTTTTTTTCTTTCCAGTGGACTTTGACAGGTTTGCTGCTTTAAACCCTAATTTTGCTGAAATGTATCTTTATCCAAATATGGTGGACTCTGAAACATGTGTGGATAGTTCTTCTGCCACTGCCCCTAACGGTTTCTGTACTGATTTCACACCTGAAGACATGGAAGAATACCATAATGAACAAAAGAAACTGAACTAAAACTGGAACTAAATCTCCCTCTCCTGGCGAGGGGCATATGTGTATTGTACCTCTCAACATAGTTAAACCCATCTCTTATTTTTATTTGTATCTTTGTGACAGTTTCCATTATTTTTTGTTTTGCTTTTTTTTTTTGGTTATGTGTTCTTTAGTACAATCAAAGTGTTTGGAAAGCAAAGATGGAACATGGTCTGAATAACTTCAGAGGGTGCCATGTGCATACACTAGGACAGAAGAAAACAGTGGTGTTGCACATGGTAACCCATTGAGGACTGGACTAAATTGATATGTTATTATTTTCTTACCTCGCCCACGCAGAGTACTGTGGTTATAAACAACAGATACCACAAAACCTTTGAAAAAGTACCTTCATTTGAACAGACGTAGGTTTCTAGCATAATCTGAAAAGTTCATGGTTAGAACCTGTGGACTATTGCCTAAAGGTGCAGTCAACCAGCTGTCAACAATGGTATGTGATTTGGGACATCTATCTGGGCCCCCCATTCATCTGCAGGATTGTTTTCACCTCAGTAAAATAATGTTCTGTTCACATGACGGGGCTGAAGGGGCATTTACACTGCAAGATAATCTTTGTTGAAAATGTTTGTTTCACGATTATCTTGCCGTGCCGATAATCAAGCAAATGCTTGTTCATCTGATGAAATGATCTACTATGTAGGAGCGTAAACGGCACTGCAGAGAACAATCAGTGTAGATCACTCAGAGAGCGTTGTTTGCTTTCGTCTGCCTGTGTGAACAGACATTCAAACAACCCACTGATAGGCAAGTATCGCCTGTCGATCTGTGTTAATGGACCCTTGGGCCACATGCACACATCCAGTATTTGGGGAGTTTTTTACCCCAGTATTTGTAAGCCAAAACCAGGAGTGGGTGAAAAATGCAGAAGTGGTGCAAATGTTTCTATCATGCTTTTCCTCTGACTGTTCCACTCCTGGTTTTGGCTTACAAATACTGGGGTAAAAACTCACCAAATACTCAGTGTGCACATGGCTTTACTCTTTTCATAATATAAATATACTGCTCCTAATAAACATATTGGTTGGATTGTGGGCAGTCGTTGGCAGGAATTCATGGCCATCGTTATCACCATTAGTGAACATTTCTATATTTTCTGATCTCCTCCACCACTGAATATTCATCATTAGCATGAGATTCCTTGGGTCCCTACAAATGAATTGACTGTCATAAATAAACGAATGTTGAGGAGTAAATATTACCATTTAAAAGGCTGTTTATATAGGCACACTGCGCTAAACGATCTGTAATAGTTCATTCAGTGCTCATAGGCTGCTGTCGTTTACAAAGGACGACACACTGCCAAGTGATAATTTTTGAGCCTGCTTAAAAATAATTTCCTCCGACGAACGAGTGACTTGTTTGTTCTTCGGATGATCGACAGCCTGTTTATACAAAGATTTTTTTGAACAAGCATTCCCAGGAGCGCTCTTTTACAATAATCTTTCAGTGTAAATGCACCTTTAGTGCCAACACATCCAGGCTCCGAAGAGATTTTGTAAGGTCTTTTGGTATTTGTCCTAATGTATCTGTTTTGGCATATTCTAGTTGCACTGCTTTTCTGGCACTCAATGAGTTTCCTGTTTGAATGTTGATGCACTGGAGTATTAAAACTCCTGTGCCCGAGATCCAGCACACCTCCAAGATGTAATGTGTTTTCCATATGCTGTACAGAGCGTGCATGAACAGCAGAATCTGTGACGTCTAGTGCACTTTGGTGAGTTCTTTAGGTCATTCTTTATGTTGCATTACCCTCATGGATTACCGAACAAACTTTATTTGATGTTACATACTTAGTTCATTTTGTGTTCATTGCGCATTTACATAGTATTATAAACCGTTATATACAGGTCATTTTCTTGTTTTCAAGTATTAATGATTTACAGGTCCCCTGCCACGTTATGGCTGTTATAGACTGATTTACATAAAAACATGAATACTAGTCAGAAAATGAATCTTGTACGTGCTGTCTACATAATGTTGGGCTAGGATCATATAGGCTGTGCCTTTTTAATAGCTTTTAAAGCACATTTCCAACCAAAATGTAAAATGACCATGAAATATTAAGGTTCTGTTCAGATCACATTTGTGTCCCTTAAATGTAGACGCCACGACATATACACATTGAAAAGATGCTTCTGCTGAATGCTATACAGTGTCATAACCATTTTTTTTTTCTTCAATATATCAGCCAGACCTAGGTCAAAGGACATTAATTTGTAATCTGTTAGGCCGATACAACCTTATGAACGCATTTATACCGTTTTTAAAGAGATTCTGCGGGAATAGAAAAAAAAAGAAATAACTAGAGGAAATGATATTATAAATTTCTAAATACCTTTTATTAGGAAATCACATTTATTTATTAACAATTGCCTCCAAGGTGGAATTAAACAGAAACCTGATCTAGTAGGACAGACGCCTGTGAGCATGTGCAGTAGGAAGCTCTGTTGCGGTCACCTGGTAATAACCTATTAGGTTATGGTCAAGCTATTTCTAGGTCACAGCAACTTCCCAGAATTCAGATAGACAGGGTAGACAGCAGAGTGAGCAGCTTTGTCTTCTTCAGCACCCCTGGTGTCTCAAGTATTACATCCTAATGTCCACTGGTGGCACAACTTCCCACACAAGGGATGGTGCCTCGGAGGTTCTACTGCACATGCTTACAGGCACCTATTCTAAGACACGCGTCTCTCAGGGTAACAAGACAGAGGCCATTCTACAGTTATGACCTCCATATACAAAATAATTGTGATTTGCTAATTAAATGTATTTAGCAATTTATTTATACATATTTTCTTCATTTATTTTTCTATTCCTAGGGAACACCTTTATTGTGTACATTGACAGCTTACGCGGCATACGTTCTGAACGTACGTCACAAGTGTGATGTGAACATAGCCTAAGAAGGAGGTTTTGTCCGGAGTATTAATTTAAGACCTAACTACCAAAGTTTGGCTGCTGTTACGACTTCTGACTTTAATATGTATGGCCTTTTTTTTTTTTTTAAGTTTTGGGTGGAATCTCTCCGCAAGAAATCACGGTATGTGCCGGTATCAACAATGTCAAGTCAGTCCTTCCTATTGCAAAATATAGAGGCAAACCTAGAACGTGAAAGCTGCTGGGAATGTTGGGTCCTTGGGGATGCCAATATTGTACAGACTATTTTCGGCTTTGGAAACACATGGGGAGCTTGAGATTCTCTGAGGCTTCTCTGTTCTCTTTTGCTTCTCTTTGGCTAGCAGTAGGAATTATTTAGGTAGTCACAATATATTAGAGTTGCTCATAATACAATTCCTGACAGGTAAGGCTAGTTTCACACTAGCGCTTTTAAGCGCAGCGACGGCCTGCGCACGGCCGCCGCTAAGCCCCGCCCCTGCCGCGTCTTCGCCGGTAGCTCCGCCTACCGGCGCATGACGCTGCATGCGTCCTGCGTCCCCTATCTTTATCACTGGGGGCGCAGGCCGTGCGCAGTATGCGTTTGGCGGCGCATGCGCCTTTTTGACGGTGCGCCGAGCGCAACCAAACTGCAGCAGGTCGCGTTTAGCGCAGGTCGGCGCACCGTCAAAAGGACGCATGTGCCGCCAAACGCATACTGAGCACGGCCTGCGTCCCCAGTGATAAAGATAGGGGACGCAGGACGCATGTAGCGTCATGCGCCTGTAGGTGGAGCTACCGGCGGAGACGCGACGGGGCGGGGCTTAGCGGCGGCCGTGCGCAGGCCGTCGCTGCGCTTAAAAACGCTAGTGTGGAACTAGCCTAAGTGTCATGGCACTTTATGCTACGAGTGCTATCTGATCTAGTAGTTCATCTTGCTAAACCTTCTCCTCAGCAGTGGACATGTGACGGTGCATCTTTATGATAATCTGGTATAGAAAATATTTTACTTTTTCTGCTACTATTGACATTCCCACTTAATTTTAGGAATACAATTTTTAAATTCTTGGCTATTTTGGTGAAAAAAAATAATCATACATCAGTACAGTTAAATTCCTTTAATTTTGCATCTGCTAATTCAGAGATTGAACGGAGATCAAACAGGGAATCAATTACTAAATTCTTCCAGTATTCTAAGGGTAGTAACATATTTTGGGTTACTATATTTTTCGATCTCTGACGGTCCTCCACCCTTACAGTCGATTTGTATACACATTTAATGGATATCTAATAATACAGAATATCCAGTAATCTGACCCCATTCTTATTAATGCTCTTAAAGGAATTTACTGTATAATGAAGAATTTAAAGAGCAACTTTCATTTATTAAATCAATAATACGCATGAAAATACGCACCTTTGTAATATATGTGATCAGCGAAATCTGCTTCTTTGCCCTCCAGGACTAACCATTCATTCTCAAAATTCTCAATTGACTGGCAAAATTTGTATTCAGATTTTTACTGAGATATGTAAGATGATAGTCGCTCCTGATAAGATTCTATGTAGATAGGAGGAGGAGGAGAAGCTATTAGCAGAGCTCATACCTCCCCTCCTATTTATATAGAATCTTATCAGTAACGACTGTCCTCTCCTATCTCCATAATGGGAATGTCTGTATTCACCAAAGACAGATTTTACCCATGAATTGAGAATTTTGGGAATGAATGATGAGTCCTGGCAGAGAAAGAAGCAAATTTCTAAGATATATTACAAAGTTTCTTTTTCATGTGTATTATTGATATATAAAATACAAATTAAAACACTGATTTCTGTTTTTACCATTGAGACACTTTTCACCTTTAATTGTCATTGATTCATTTTGATTTTGCGCTCTTGGTGTGCGGACTCTTCTTCCTTGCTGGATGCTACAGTTCAGGAATGTTTTACATTTAAGATGTCAATGTAGAAATGTTTGAACTAATTCTCAGGTTGATTTTGTGTGGGTGCAACATAAAAGGTGCCTGCAAGTGACAATAAAGGAGCTGTCAAAAGCTGTGCTTTGATGGTTCTTGATTACATTTATCCCTGTTAATACATAAACTTTCATTTTCGGCCTTGAAAACATGGCAGCTGACACCTTGTTTGATGCTATAGTCCCTTAAATAAAAAGCAGCTACTGTGAACTAATTAAGGAAAGCTTGTTCTGGGCCACTTAATGTGGATTTAGGAAATCATAAACTGACATCTGTATTCATTCCAGGGGAAATGCAAATGCTTGCTGGCCTTTCTACTATTTTTATTGCTTGTAAATCAATAACTTTTTTCTTTTTTTTTTTTTTTTTCTTTTTCCAAAAATTGTGATGTGATTTGCCTCTGTGTGATGGGTCCCTTGATGCCCTTTGATCTCACCTAAGCAATGCTTTGGGTATGCTTTAAATGCTGTTAAGCCTGTGTTTTGTGGGTGAGGGACTGAGGACCTTGATGAGTGGCATGTATAAAAATACATTTTGGTGAAATAAAAGAAATCCTGAAGGGAAGACGTTTCGCTCTATTTCTAATCACGCTTTCAATGCGTGTGTTACTTTTCACTGCCGATGTTTTTGTATCTGTCAAATTGACATACTGAGTGTTGTGTGTATGTTATCTTGTAACATAAATTGATGCACAACTCAATAGTTTCTGTTACATGGTATTATTAGAACACTTCAAATTTTTAGTAAAATCTTTTGCTGTGTAGAATTGAGGATTTTTTTCAACATATGCTAGTGTTTAATTCTAAATTGTACCGATTTCTATGGAAAAATAAAAGCGAGATTTCCAGTACTTTATGTTTCTCATTATTTACGGTTAGTAGTTTATTGAAAAACTCTTATTTTTTTAAGTTAATTATTATCATTCTGTTGCACTACACGTGGTTGACACTTGTTATGAAGCTCCAAATGGATTTGCGGAATTTTGTTTTAATCTCCTAGAGATAAGTATGATCCATCTCGTGGTTCATAATAATCTGTAACAGTATTTGGATAAACCCTGTCTCGCTCCTTGTTATAACCATCATACAAAGACTGATTACATTAATTGAGTAATCATTTAAATAATATTTTATATATTATTATTTTTTTTTTTTATATTAGTCAGGAATTTTAATTACCTGTAGATTTTTTTTTTTTTTTAGGGAATCCGGGCCTGAGACCCTTTCACTGATCGATCGTTCAATACACCCTGAACAGTGCGCAGCTCAGCAGATGGGAACACAACGCTCATCTCTACTCTCTCACATAGCCCAGAATACCAATTCAATAGAAAGTACGGACTATTTTTTTCTATTGAATCCATACATCTCTATGTAAGCTGTCAGACACATGTATCAGAATCCGAACACCCAGGGATCAGCGGGCAGTCTGCCAAAAATGAAAAGCCATATTCCAAATTTACCGTAGTTACGATACTTTTAAGTCTTCAAAGTTTTATATTTGCAATCTCCATAATTAGTTTTGTTATATATACTGCATTACTTCTCTGGATCTGACCCTGACTTGCTGACTGTATTGTGTTCAGACATGAAAAATTTGATGCGGACTACTGTCCACCTTAGTAAAAGTGAAATTTGCATCCTGTGCATGCGAATAGGGTTTTTGACAATTCCATGAACAGACAATGAAGCTGGAAATCTATGTGAAAATTTTTCGAAGTTTCAGCCTTCGAATATTGTTATGAAAAAATACACATCTGATTTGGAATCCATTCTGAGAACGTGCTCCTATAGTCCAGAACTGCATTTTTAATCCTGATTGTTGCTATTGGAGTTTTTTGTTTTCAAATTTGTTGACTGATTCTATTAAGTTAGGGCTCATTCAGACAAACCTATTAACCATCCGTGTGCTGTTCATATACAAAATTGATAGAATGTGGATAGCATGAGGACCAGTGCAAGTCAATGTGGTTCACATAAGCGTTTTCACATACAGACCAATGGTCCACATGTAAAAAATATCACTGCATGCACTACTTTAATCTATATTGTAGACAAGACTCGCCCATTATAAGTCATCGGGTGCGTAAAAAATTGATCACATGTGAGTTACCGTCTCTATGGCATGTCAAGCTTTTTTTTTTTACAGATACATTACACCTATAAAGAGAGAAAACTGTATTTGTTATTTTATTAAATTGTGCAAATAACGGATGGCATATGGATTGACAAAATGGACACAGACTGCATCCTGATGTAAAAAGGCTATGGGAAGTGTGTTGCGTTGAAGATAACTCTGCCTCCAGAGCTTATTTTACATACAAGAGGGAGTTACCAGTGTGAGACAGGTAACTAACACAGAACAGGAGAAATGGACTTTGTCTTCTTAAACACATTTTTGCCGTTTTGCAGCTCTCTGAGCTGTGCTGTTGCAACAATATTGCAACGTTATATGACTGTGAGATGGAGACTGAAGCTGCAGATGTGTCCGGTATAATCACACATAACTGTGCGGTGAGATCAGGAGAGCAGAGAGCGGTCATTACACATCACGCTGGTAACTCCCCTTCATGTAAAATAAGCTCTGGAGGCAGAGTTATTTACCACTATTATGTCAGTTCTGAAAAAGTTTCAGAACAAGCTTTTTTTCTTTTTGGCTATTTCCCATCTAATAGACCATTATGACATCATTTGGATATGCCATGATTGTGTGCGATAAACAAACCTCTTTAGTGATGGCCGATAATGATGGAGGGTGAAGGTGGGAACATGAGTGTGTATGAAAGATAAGGATGCAGACACTGATGCTATCAAATGGTTATTTAGATCACTGCTCCTCCCATGATATAAAGCTTCTTATGCAACTTTTGTGCTCCTCACATCTTTTTACCTCTGTTGTCATTCTCATTCTAATTAATATCCGGTTTAATGCTGTTACATAAGTGAACAGATCAATGCTTCCCATGATATTAGAATGGTTTTATCCCGCTTTCCAAAAGACTATATTGCTACAAGATATTCTGTCTCCTTTCCCACGACTAAAAGAATTGCATACAGCCTGGAGATTATTGAATTCTACGGTTTGGTCTAAACCTCCATTTCAGGCCTGTTTTGAGTACTTTAACATTTGACCGTATAAATATACAGTGTATGCACTACTGCATACCTTTTTCAAATACTTTGCAGCACTTATCTTATTCCAAAGTACATTGTTTTTCCCTTCACCCATGACAGCACACCTGAGACGGATCCGCCCCGCCAGGACAGGAACCTACTGAAATATAAGGGGCGGCACCTCTCTCCTGTCCTGGAACGGAATCTGTCTGACAGCGGCGGTGCCTGTGATGGATGAAATGCACCCAGGGCCGTCCCGGCGCGGGAAGAGCAGCGCCGGCCGTCGGTTCCTGGAAGCGCAGTCCCCGGGGATCCTCCTGCAGGCTCCGGGTTTGTGCGGCTAGGCGGCCTCTAGCAGGGTACTCCTCCGTGCCTCCCTCCCCTTGCGCGTGCCCGACCCTTCTCCCTCGGACACGACAGGGAGAGCCGGGGGCGGTTTCCGGCGTCTGACGTCAGCAGCGCGGGGTACCCTGGGAGCGCGGCGGCAGACGTCACAGACGCGATGGCGCCTGGTGCGACACCGGCCGCATTAAGAATACAATGAGGTCACAGCAGGAACGTTCACCGTCTCCACCATCTCTGCCCCCATCGCAAACCTCCGCTCGTAAGCATGGCAGCCGTTCAAGTGGCAAAAGCAGCAGTCGCCCGAGCCACAGATCGAGAGATTCCTCTAGGTCGAGAGAGCACAGGCCACATGCTCCAACACAGCCTCCGAGTCCGGGAAAAGCCAAAAAAGCAGGGAGCGAGAGAAATACAGTTGTGGCCAAAAGTATTGACACCCCTGCAATTTTGTCAGATAATACTCAGTTTCTTCCTGAAAATTATTGCAAACACAAATTCTTTGGTATTATTATCTTCATTTAATTTGTCTTAAATGAAAAAACACAAAAAGAATTGTCCTAAAGTCAAATTGGATATAATTCCACACCAAACATAAAAGAGGGTGGACAAAAGTATTGGCACTGTTCGAAAAATTATGTGATGCTTCTCTAATTTGTGTAATTAACAGCACCTGTAACTTACCTGTGGCACATAACAGGTGTTGGCAATAACTAAATCACACTTGCAGCCAGTTGACATGGATTAAAGTTGACTCAACCTCTGTCCTGTGTCCTTGTGTGTACCACATTGAGCATGGAGAAAAGAAAGAAGACCAAAGAACTGTCTGAGGACTTGAGAAACCAAATTGTGAGGAAGCATGAGCAATCTCAAGGCTACAAGTCCATCTCCAAAGACCTGAATGTTCCTGTGTCTACCGTGCGCAGTGTCATCAAGAAGTTTAAAGCCCATGGCACTGTGGCTAACCTCCCTAGATGTGGACGGAAAAGAAAAATTGACAAGAGATTTCAACGCAAGATTATAGGAGAAAAAAAGGCATTCAAAGAAAAAAAACACGGTCCCTATAGTCAAACATGGCGGAGGTTCCCTGATGTTTTGGGGGTTGCTTTGCTGCCTCTGGCACTGGACTGCTTGACCGTGTGCATGGCATTATGAAGTCTGAAGACTTCCAACAAATGTTGCAGCATAATGTAGGGCCCAGTGTGAGAAAGCTGGGTCTCCCTCAGATGTCATGGGTCTTCCAGCAGGACAATGACCCAAAACACACTTCAAAAAGCACTAGAAAATGGTTTAAGAGAAAGCACTGGAGACGTCTAAGGTGGCCAGCAATGAGTCCAGACCTGAATCCCATAGAACACCTGTGGAGAGATCTAAAAATGGCAGTTTGGAGAAGGCACCCTTCTAATATCAGGGACCTGGAGCAGTTTGCCAAAGAATAATGGTCTAAAATTCCAGCAGAGCATTGTAAGAAACTCATTGATGGTTACCGGAAGCGGTTGGTCGCAGTTATTTTGGCTAAAGGTTGTGCAACCAAGTATTAGGCTGAGGGTGCCAATACTTTTGTCTGGCCCATTTTTGGAGTTTTGTGTGAAATGATCAATGTTTTGCTTCGTTCTCTTTTGTGTTTTTTTTTCATTTAAGACAAATGAAGATAATACCAAAGAATTTGTGATTGCAATAATTTTCAGGAAGAAACTGAGTATTATCTGACAAAATTGCAGGGGTGTCAATACTTTTGGACACAACTGTAATAGGAAGTGTGCCATATGTCAGAGCCACCTAGCGAGAGATTGGCAAAAGGACCTTTGCACCAGCTGTATCCAGCGAACTATGGCAGAGGAGGTGCCGAGCTTGGCAACTAACCTCAGATCAGTCATCAGGTCTGAGGTGGAAGGCTCACTTAAAGGTTTATTAAAGAAAAAGAGTAGGAAAGACTCCCCTAGTTCTTCATCAGATTCCTCCGCTGAATATCAGGCCGATCACCTGTCCTCCTCCTCGGATAGTGACACGGGTGGCAAGCCGTGTTTTCCAGTAGAGGATACGGATGCTCTCCTTAAAGCCATTAGGACAACCATGGGCCACCAGGAGGAGGAAACTACTAAATCCCTAGAAGACGTCATGTTCAGGGGGTTACAGGAAAGGAAAAAGCGCACCTTTCCAGTCAGAGGAAATCCAGGCACTCATTGAAAGAGAATGGAAGAAGCCTGAAAGATCAGGAAGCCTTCTTTCCTCCTCTAAAAGGAGATACCCCTTTGAGCTTAAAGACACGGAAATATGGGACAAAGTCCCAAATATTGATGCAGCAGTGTCTAGATCGTCCAAAAATATCGGCGCTGCCCCTGGAAGACTCAGGTGTACTGAGAGACCCGCTAGATAAGAAAGCAGACTCCTACCTAAGACATGGGAAGCAGCGGCAGGAGGATTAAAACCGGCAAAAGCCGGCACCTGCACAGCACGATCCTTAATGATTTGGCTACAACAGCTGGAAGAGAAACTCGCATCCAAGGTCTCGAGGGAAAAAATTCTAGCGGACATGTATCTTCAACATGGATCAGCAGCTTTTTTTGTCCGACACCTCTGCCGATTCCATGAGACTGACGGCGAGGGCAGCAGGATTATCAAACGCCGCAAGGCGTGCATTATGGCTTAAAGGTTGTCCAGGAGACCTACAATCAAAAGCTAAGTTGTGCTCTCTTCCATGTGATGGACAATTTCTATTTGGAAAAAATTTAGATGACATTCTGGAAAAAGCAAGTGATAGAAAGAAGGGCTTCCCCAGATTTCCAGGAGATCAAAGAAGGCCGTCCTTTCGGAGAGGAAAATTTAACAGGGGCCGTCCTCCGGGGGATCGGAAAAGATGGGAGGACAAAAGGAAGGAGGAGTCTGGATTCTTGTTCGGCGGAGCCACCTCATCCCCAAAAAAATCCCCACAATGACGCCGGGATCCCGGTAGGGGGGAGACTGATGCTCTTTTGTCAGGCCTGGGAAGGTATCTCTTCCAATGCCTGGATCTTAAACATTATAAAAAAAAAAAGGCCTCAAAATCCCGTTTTTTCAACGGCCGAGAGCATCATTTGTGGTGACCCCCGTCAGGAAGGGGATAGAAGAGCAGTTGGCCCTGGAGTCAGAAATCTTAAGTCTGCTAGACAAACGCATCCTGACCGAAGTCCCAAGCGGACAGGAGAGAACGGGATTCTACTCACCCCTCTTCCTAATAAAAAAGCCGGACCAGTCATTCAGGACGAATATAAACCTCAGAGGCCTCAATCAATGGATAGAAAACCAGACCTTCAAAATGGAGTCGGTAACTTTGGCCATAAAACTATTACACCACAATTGTTTTATGGCTGTAGTCGATCTAAAGGATGCCTATTACCACATCCCGCTCCATCCAGAATATCAAAAATACTTATGAGTAGCTCTCTACATCCAGGGCAATCTCAGGCATTTTCAATTCAGAGCCCTTCCATTCGGCATATCCATAGCCCCGAGGGTGTTTGCGAAAGTAGTAGCAGAGATGACAGCCTTCCTCTGAATCCACAACACAATTATAATACCCTACTTGGACGATTTTCTAATAGTAGGCAACTCGGAACATCACTGCACAGAGCAGGTAGAAAGTGTAACAAATACCCTACAGAGACTTGGCTGGATGGTGAATATGAAGAAGTCAAGACTACAACCCCTAAAGAGGCAGATATTTCTAGGGCTCATCCTGGACTTGGAACAACAAACTTGTCTGTTGCCAGAAGCCAAGGTGGAAAAGGTGAGGAATATGACCTTGGCAGCCCTAGACCAACCTCGCACTACCCTGAGGGGCGCGATGTCCTTACTAGGCACCCTGACAGCTTGTATTCCAGCGGTCAGATTGGTACAATTTCATACCCGTCAACTACAGGCAGAAATCCTATCAGCACAGAAATCGCTAAGAGGGCATTTGGAAGGAAGGCTGGAGCTTTCCTTAAAGGTCAAAAACTCTCAGATGATGGTTAGACAGGACAAACCTGGTAGCAGGAACGTTATGGCACAGACCAGTGTCCGACGTGATCCTGACGGACGCAAGTTCCTCGGGGTGGGAGGCGCAACTAAGGTAGCCCAGGAACCCTGGGGACCCCAAGAGCAAAACGCATCCTCCAACCTAAGAGAACTATGAGCAGTAAATAACGCCTTAAAAATCTTTATTCCCAGCTTAGAAGGCCGCAATGTCCGGATCATGTCGGACAACAAAGTGATAGTGGCGTCTATCAACCACCAGGGAGGGACAAAGTCACACTCAATGAACGAGGCCAGCGAAATCTTTCACAGAGCAGAACGACATCAACTCTCCCTAACGGCACTACACATAAGAGGGGTAGAAAATGTGCAAGCCGACTTCCTAAGCCGCAGTACATTGAGGCAAGGAGAATGGGCCCTAAATCACTTAGTGTTCCAGAAGATAGTACAACACTGGGGAGAGCCAGTAGTAGACCTCATTGCCAACAAAAGCAACAGACAGGTAGAGAGATTTTGTTTGTTGAACCCAAAAGAAACCGTGGACGCATTGCAAATTCCGTGGAATTTCAAACTGGGTTACGCCTTTCCTCCAGTAGCTCTAATCCCAGCAGTGGTGAAGAAAATAAGAGATGATCAGGCCAGACTGATCTTAATAGCCCCGTTCTGGCCGAAAAGGCCCTGGTTCTCGCTACTGCAAATGATGTCCCTCTCGGATCCATGGGTGCTACCAGAAATCCCAGATCTGCTAGCTCAGGGTCCAGTATTCCACACGCAAGTCAAGGGGTTCCATCTGACGGCGTGGAATTTGAAAGGTCACTTTTAAGAAAGAGAGGGTTCTCTCCTGGGTTGGTGGCTACGCTGATGAAAAGTAGGAAGCCAGTAACAACTAACATATACGGTAGAACATGGAATAAGTTTCTGCAGTTCCTGGGGAAACCGTTAGACCAAAAACCCCCGATTAAGGCCATCTTGGAATTCTTACAGGCAGGACTACAGCTAGGCCTAGCGGTAAATACCCTTAAAGTGCAGGTGTCAGCACTAGGTGCTCTATTTAACTGCAACATAGCAGCAAACAGATGGGTAGCCAGATTCATTAAATCCTGCCATAGGTCTAGACCAATTCCATTACCAAGAATAGCCCCGTGGGATTTAAACCTGGTGTTAGAGGCTCTTACGAAAGAGCCATTCGAACCGGTTCAACAACTGCCAGTAAAATATCTTACCCTAAAGACCATTATTTTAGTGGCCCTTACATTGGCCCATAGAGTAAGTGACTTACAGGCCCTCTCAGTGAATCCACCTTATACCCAGGTATACCAGGACAGGGTTGTCCTAAAAACAGACCCTGCTTATTTACCGAAAGTGGTATCAGATTTCCAACGTAGTCAGGAGATTATTCTCCCCTCCTTCTGTGAGAATCCAAAAAACCCAGGGGAGGAGGAATTCCACAAACTAGATGTTAAAAGGGCCCTATTACTGTACCGTTACACCTAGCGACTCACCAGCGATCCCGACCAGCGATATGACGCGGTCAGGATCGCTGGTGAATCGCTAGGTGGTCGCTAGTGAGCTGCCACACAGGCAGATCTTACTAGCGACATCGCAGGGGTCGGGGGTCGCTACTTACCTGTCAGACGCGGCGATCCTGCGTCCTCCCGCCCGGCTCCACGCGTCGCTCGTCGGCCCCACAGGAAGCGGACGACGAGGAATGGTCCAACAGCTTCTCGTGCGATCAGCGATAACCAGCGGGGGAGCCGGTCGGAGGTAAGTATCACATGCAGCGATATCGCTAGCAATATCGCTGCAACGTCACAAAATCGGTGACTTTACAGCGATATTGCTAGCGATGTCGCAGTGTGTAACAGGGTCTTTAGAGTATATATCAGTAACTAGCAAGTGGAGGTCCCAGTCCTTATTTGTAGCCTTCCAGGGTGCCAGGAAGGGCTATGGAGTATCAAAAGGGACTATTGTCAGATGGATTAGGGAGGCCATTAGTATAGCCTACTCAGCTAGTGGTGTTCCGATTCCTGACGGCATCAAGGCTCATTCCACCAGAGCCGTGGCGACCTCCTGGGCTGAAAAGGCAGAGGTATCGATTGAGCAAATTTGTAAGGCCGCTACCTGGGCCTCACCATCAACCTTTTTTAAGCACTATATATTAACTCTCTCCTCCTCTGCTGACTTAACCTTTGGTAGAAGGGTGCTGCAAGCAGTGGTCCCTCAATAAGGTGTTTCGAAGTCTCCAAAAATCTCTCAGGTGTGCTGTCATGGGTGAAGGGAAAACCACCATGATTACTTACCGGTAGCCGATTTTTCCGGAACCCATGACAGCACCCGTATATCCCCCCCCCCTTTTTTCACCGTATGGGTGTGCCCGTTAGTAGCGTGCATTTGTGTGATGTGGTGTCGGCTAAACACTTGACTAACCGGGAAGTCCTCTCAATCCTGTGTAACCAAATGAAGCGGGGGAGAGGTGCCGCCCCTTATATTTCAGTAGGTTTCTGTCCTGGCGGGGCGGATCCCTCTCGGGTGTGCTGTCATGGGTTCCGGAAAAACCGGCTACCGGTAAGTAACCATGGTGGTTTCTTCACTATTCACATTTAAAGGGTTTTTCTACCCCAAGTCTAAATGAAAGAATGTAACATACACACTGTTATGATTCCGATCTGCAGCTAGTCCGAGCGGTCATCACATGACTGCAAGTATGAGATTGGCATTCTTGAGCTGACGTCGTCACTAGATTCTGATTCACTTCTCTCAGTCCTCTATTAAGAAAGCAGATGCGAATCTAGCTAGCACATGAGCACAAGTATGTAAATCACCTACGTGCGGTCACAAGATGATCGCTCAGACTGGCTAGTAAAGCTAAATCTTAACAGTGTGTATTATATGCACTGTTAATAATCATCAAGCTGCATTGCTAGCCAATAGTTTGCCCCGGATTGGAAAAACCCTTTTAAATAAAAATTCTGAAGTTGTTTCACTTTCCCATTACTGGCCAAAGTGTTTTACGTGAGATCAGTGGTTAGATTACTTATCAGGCAGAGGATTAAGCAACAGATTTATTTTTTATTTCTTTGGTTGTGAATGGGGAAAAA
This sequence comes from Dendrobates tinctorius, assembly GCF_039654945.1. Taxonomy (NCBI): domain Eukaryota; kingdom Metazoa; phylum Chordata; class Amphibia; order Anura; family Dendrobatidae; genus Dendrobates; species Dendrobates tinctorius. The sequence goes on from NW_027362027.1 coordinate 766,995, forward strand.
AAACACGAGGGAATAAAAAAATAATTAAGGTATTTGCTTATTTACTAAATTTATTTAATGTAAATTTAATCTTGATACTGTAGAAAAACGTATGTGTGTCTAGGCAGGAAAATTGGGTCAACAAGATAATGACTGTAAAAGTCTGTTTTAAATGGGAGAAATACATATAAAAATACATGTATCAAATATTGCTTTCTGTAATATTTCTTAAGATGTTCTGAGGTATCCTGTAGACTGTCACTTAATCCATGTGAAACTTGTGACATACAGTGCCTTGCGAAAGTATTCGGCCCCCTGGAACTTTTCAACCTTTTCCCACATATCATGCTTCAAACATAAAGATACCAAATGTAAAAGTTTGGTGAAGAATCAACAAGAAGTGAGACACAATTGTGAAGTTGAATGAAATTTATTGGTTATTTTAAATTTTTGTGGAAAGTCAAAAACTGAAAAGTGGGGCGTGCAATATTATTCAGCCCCTTTACTTTCAGTGCAGTAAACTCACACCAGAAGTTCATTGTGGATCTCTGAATGATCCAATGTTGTCCTAAATGACTTTGATGATCAATATAATCCACTTGTGTCTAATCAAGTCTCTGTATAAATCCACCTGCTCTGTGATGGCCTCAGGGTTCTGTTTGATGCACAGAGAGCATCATGAAGACCAGTAAACACAACAGGTAGGTCCGTGATACTGTTGCGGAGAAGCTTAAAGCCGGATTTGGATACAGAATGATTTCCAAAACTTTAAACATCCCCAGGAGCACTGTGCAAGCGATCATATTGAAATGGAAGGAGTATCATACCGCTGCAAATCTAGCAAGACCCGACCGTCACTCTAAACTTTCATCTCAAACAAGGAGAAGACTGATCAGAGATGCAGCCGAGGCCCATGATCACTCTGGATGAACTGCAGAGTTCTACAGCTGAGGTGGACAGTCTGTCCATAGGACAACAATCAGTCGTAACATAGTAACATAGTTATTAAGGTTGAAGGGAGACTTTAAGTCCATCTAGTTCAACCCATATCCTATCCTAACTTGCCCTAACATGTTGATCCAGAGGAAGGCAAAAAAAACCCATGTGGCAAACAGTAAGCTTCACATTGGGGAAAAAAATTCCTGCCCGACTCCACATACGGCAATCAGACTAGCTCCCTGGATCAACGCAATATTAAGGAAACTAGTGTATATACCCTGTAATATTATACTTTTCAAGAAAGGCATCCAGTCTCTTCTTAAATTTTGGTAGGGAATCACTCATTACAACATCATATGGCAGAGAGTTCCATAGTCTCACTGCTCTTACAGTAAAGAATCCGTGTCTGTGAGTATACTTAAACCTTCTTTCCTCCAGACGTAGAGGATGCCCCCTTGTCCCCGTCACAGGTCTAAGAGTAAAAAGATCATTAGAAAGGTCTTGGTATTGTCCCCGCATATTTATACACTGTAATAAGATCACCCCTAAGCCTTCGATTCTCCAAACTAAATAACCCCAAGTGTAATAACCTGGGAATAACAATCAGTCATACACTGCACAAATCTGGCCTTTATGGAAGAGTGGCAAGAAGAAAGCCATTTCTCAAAGATATCCATAAAAAGTGTTGTTTAAAGTTTGCAGCAAGCCACCTGGGAGACACACCAAATGTGGAAGAAGGTGCTCTGGTCAGATGAAACCAAAATCGAACTTTTTGGCAACAATGCCAAAGGATATGAGGCATAGCTCATCACCCTGAACACACCATCCCCACTGTCAAACATGGTGGTGGCGGCATCATGGTTTGGGCCTGCTTTTCTTCAGCAGGGACAGAGAAGATGGTTAAAATTGATGGGAAGATGGATGGTGCCAAATACAGGACCTGGTTTTCTTGAAGAAAACCTGTTGGAGTCTGCAAAAGACCTGAGATTGGGACGGAGATTTGTCTTCCAACAAAATAATGATCCCAAACATAAAGCAAAATCTACAATGGAGTGGTTCATAAATAAAGATATCCAGGTTTTAGAATGGCCAAGTCAAAGTCCCGACCTGAATCCAATCGAGAATCTGTGGAAAGAGCTGAAAACTGCTGTTCACAAACAATCTCCATCAAACCTCCCTGAACTCGAGCTGTTTGCCAAGGAAAAATGGGCAAGAATTTCAGTCTCTCGATGTACAAAACTGATAGAGACATACCCCAAGCGACTTGCAGCTGTAATGGCAGCAAAAAGTGGCGCAACAAAGTATTAAGTTAAAGGGCCGAATAATATTGCACGCCCCAACTTTGTTTATGAATTTCCCCAAAAATTTAAAATATCCAATAAATATTGTTCAAGTTCACAATTGTGTCCCACTTGTTGATTCTTCACCAAAAATTTGCATTTGGTATCTTTATGTTTGAAGCATGATATGTGGGAAAAGGTTGAAAAGTTCCAGGGGGCCGAATGCTTTCGCAAGGCACTGTATAAGAAACACTTAAGCTTCTTTTTCAGGATGTGCAAGAATTGGGACAACTGGCTTCACCTTTAGCCTGTAGGCACTGTGGTTTTTCTTTTTCCTTTTTAATTCTACAAAACTTGAAAATATTACATGAATAAAAAATGTTTGCACTTAATACGTGACTATTTTGTGGTTTATTAATTTACCCTTGTATGTGTATTCCTTAACACATAGGTAGGGTAAGCATATTGCAAAGGTTCTTTCAATTTTTAAATCAAATTAATACATTTTTAAATTCTTAATCCCACAACACTTATTTATTTATGTGGTGGTGAAATATTTCTTGGCTTTTTATTTTAGTTATAACACAACACTGCAATTATCAATACTAGTAAAATGTATTCATTTTAGAAACTCATGGGTCAATGAGTCATTGTAACCTACAGACAATTCACAGCATTACATGTACAGTTGTGGCCAAAAGTATTGACACCCCTGCAAATAATACTCAGCTTCTTCCTGAAAATGATTGCAAACACAAACTCTTTGGTATTATTATCTTAATTTTAATTTGTTTTAAATGAAAAAACACAAAAAGAATTGTCCTAAAGCCAAATTGGATATAATTCCACACCAAACATAAAAAAGAGGGTGGACAAAATTATTGGCACTGTTCGAAAAATCATGTGATGCTTCTCTAATTTGTGTAATTAACAGCACCTGTAACTTACCTGTGGCACCTAACAGGTGTTGGCAATAACTAAATCACACTTGCAGCCAGTTGACATGGATTAAAGTTGACTCAACCTCTGTCCTGTGTCCTTGTGTGTACCACATTGAGCATGGAGAAAAGAAAGAATACCAAAGAACTGTCTGAGGACTTGAGAAACCAAATTGTGAGGAAGCATGAGCAATCTCAAGGCTACAAGTCCATCTCCAAAGAGCTGAATGTTCCTGTGTCTACCGTGCGCAGTGTCATCAAGAAGTTTAAAGCCCATGGCACTGTGGCTAACCTCCCTAGATGTGGACGGAAAAGAAAAATTGACAAGAGATTTCAGCGCAAGATTGTGCGGATGTTGGATAAAGAACCTCGACTAACATCCAAACAAGTTCAAGCTGCCCTGCAGTCCGAGGGTACAACAGTGTCAACCCGTACTATCCGTCGGCATATGAATGAAAATGGACTGTATGGTAGGAGACCCAGGAAGACCCCACTTCTTACCCCGATACATAAAAAAGCCAGGCTGGAGTTTGCCAAAACTTAACTGAAAAAGCCTAAAACGTTTTGGAAGAATGTTCTCTGAAGTAAACCAAGGACCCTTACAACAACTTCTAGATACTGATATGCATAAAAACAACCTTTAATGAAGCCTAAATAGTAGACAAAACAACCACATAAACAACAAGCAACCGTGTCACCTATTACATCCTACTATGGGGTACTGATATAAAATCTGCCTAACAACGGAGGTTGGCACCCTAAACACAGTCGAGATTGGCGCCCCCCGTTCCATGATGGCTGAACCCTATAACTCCTAAATAGCTCTGAATATGTGCCACATTTGGTCAACCAATTATTCAGAAAAGGAGTGTATAGGGGTTGCCAGATAGGAAGCTCAATAGGCAACAAAGAGAAAAAGTGCAAAAATAGTGCAAAAAAGACAAGACATAAAGTGACAAGTGCATTAGAGTATCTCACTATCTGTCCCCTATAACTGTATGCCTTCCTGTCAGCGGAGGTTGGCACCCTAATGGTCAGCGGAATGGCGCCCCCCTCCACGACGGCTCACCCTGGGAATACCCTGATATGGCTATACATTCACCACTGGGTGGCACAAATAAGCATATGGAAGGAGAAAAAAGACAAATGATCCATTAAAACATTAATATCAATATAACCAACATTATTGATAACAAATAGAGGGATACTCAGATTTTTTGATGTAAGATAGTCAAAAACCTCAACGCATGACATCTATCCACCTGATGATCCTGTTGGGAGAAACGCGTTGAGGTTTTTGCCTATCTTACATCAAAAAATCTGAGTATCCCTCTATTTATTATCAACAATGTTGGTTATATTAATATTAATGTTTTAATGGATCATTTGTCTTTTTTCTCCTTCCATATGCTTATTTGTGCCACCCAGTGGTGAATGTATCGCCATATCAGGGTATTCCCAGGGTGAGCCGTCGTGGAGTGGGGGCGCCAATCTCGATTGTGTTTAAGGTGCCAACCTCCATTGTTAGACAGCTTTTATATCAGTACCCCATAGAAGGGTGTAATAGGTGACACAGTTGCTTGTTGTTTATGTGGTTGTTTTGTCTACTATTTAGGCTTCATTAAAGGTTGTTTTTATGCATATCTGTATCTAGAAGTTGTAAGGGTCCTTGGTTTACTTAAGTTAAGTTGTTTGACCTTTGCTTTGAAGAATGTTCTCTGGTTAGATGAGACAAAAGTAGAGCTTTTTGGGCAAATGCATCAACAGAGTTTATAGGAGAAAAAGAGGCATTCAAAGAAAAGAACACGGTCCCTACAGTCAAACATGGCGGAGGTTCCATGATGTTTTGGGGTTGCTTTGCTGCCTCTGGCACTGGACTGCTTGACCGTGTGCATGGCATTATGAAGTCTGAAGACTACCAACAAATTTTGCAGCATAATATAGGGCCCAGTGTGAGAAAGCTGGGTCTCCCTCAGAGGTCATGGGTCTTCCAGCAGGACAATGACCCCAAACACACTTCAGAAAGCACTAGAAAATGGTTTGAGCGAAAGCACTGGAGACTTCTAAGGTGGCCAGCAATGAGTCCAGACCTGAATCCCATAGAACACCTGTGGAGAGATCTAAAAATGGCAGTTTGGAGAAGTCACCCTTCAAATATCAGGGACCTGGAGCAGTTTGCCAAAGAAGAATGGTCTAAAATTCCAGCAGAGCATTGTAAGAAACTCATTGATGGATACCGGAAGCGGTTGGTCGCAGTTATTTTGGCTAAAGGTTGTGCAACCAAGGCTGAGGGTGCCAATACTTTTGTCTGGCCCATTTTTGGAGTTTTGTGTGAAATGATCAATGTTTTGCTTTTTGCTTCATTCTCTTTTGTGTTTTTTCATTTAAGACAAATTAAATGAAGATAATACCAAAGAATTTGTGTTTGCAATCATTTTCAGGAAGAAACTGAGTATTATCTGACAGAATTGCAGAGGTATCAATACTTTTGGCCACAACTGTATGCAAAGTGCTAAATGAAGACCTAAAAGAAAAATAGATTTATTATCAGCTATTTGTGTAGCATTATTATTTTATTCCATAGTGCAGAGAGAAAATGACATTGAATATTACATAAAAAAGGCAATAAAGCTGATTTACAAAGATTTTTGACCTGCTACCTAAGGTGAAGCTTCCTTTTAGTGGGCATTTGACATCTAAAGATGACCCATTGTTTAAATGTGTATTTTTTTTTTTACTTCCCATATCATTAATACATTGGAAAATTATCAGTTTTCACACTGATTTGTTTTGATTACTTTCTATTAGTCTCATTTCAAATAGGGGTAACTATGAGGGATAACTGTGTAAACAATAGATAATGAAGGGTCCACCATTCACAATGGATAATGATCACAATTAATTCGCCTCCTCCCCCTCCCTGCACAAAGACCTTTGCCCGGATCAGAGCATGCCTAGAAAACTCTTCTGAAGAGCCAGTCTTTTGCTGCCAATATATAGGTGGCTGCTGAATAGTGAGCTAAACAGAACATGATGTATAAATGGGCTTTGTCTACAGTACAAAATTGCAAGATTTGATTTTCTTTTGTATAGTAATTTAGAAAATAATGTAAAAAAATTAAATAAAAATGCATTTAAGAAAAAATTAAAATAACAGGTCTTTTTCTGACTACACATTCCTTTTGAGATGTTTTGCTAATGTTTTTCAATAATTGAAGGAATCCATATGTGCCCATCTATTAAATGACAGTGTATTAATGCAGTTCTCGCTTACCATGAATGTTTTAATCCCGATATCCATGTCGGTGTGTTTTTGTGTATGTACACGACCCCAATTCCCAAAATTTTGGATGCTGTGGGATCATGATTTTTGCACACTGTCACATTTCCCCAGTAATCCTCGTACTAGTGAGCGGTCAATTGACAACATTTATAAGAGAACTGAGAGAAGTGCAGGGGTTTAGTCGGTACATGACCACAAGTCTGCAAATCTTATATATGTAGTCAAGTGACTGCTGACTCGCACCGGGATTACAAGGGAATCTGCATGTAGGGACTGCAGACTCGCACAGGGATTACAAGGGAATCTGCATGTTGTGACTGCAGACTCATTTTAAACCCCTTTTAAAATCAAATCTTGCTGACAGATTGAACTGCATTTTAATGTTCCCCTTAATATAAGATAAAGGCAGCTTGCCGCATATTTCCAAATGTCCGTAATGTGACTGATACACAGATTAAAGTAATACCTATGGTGAATAAATCCACTTTGTGGTTCTTCTTTAATCGGCATTCCAAGTTTTTTGGTAATGAGATTTTGGTGCGCAGGGGCAGAACTGTACAGGGTGACTTATCCTCCTTCCCAGTTCCTCCGCCTTTCTTCAGTGATTGAGTGACAGGTCACTGTTTTATCTGGGTTAGCACTGTTTCTTCGCAGCGCTGGGGTCCTGTGTTCAAATCCCACCAAGGACAACAACTGCTGGGAGTGTATGTTCTCCCCATATTTCTGTCAATTTCCTCCTGATACTTCAGTTTCCTTCCACACTCCAAAGACATTCTGCTACGGAATTTACTTTGTGAGCTCCAATAAGGACAGCAAAGACAATATCTGTAAAGCGCTACATAATATTATGGCACTGCTTATGTAAAGTTAATAAAATTATCTGCCACCGGTTTGAAATTTTACGCTGGCACAGGCGCCGTGTGAGCAGATCGTTTTTCCAGCTGATCTTCAATAAAATGGTTCTGGGGATGGCGCATGCGCAGGTTCAGATCTTGGCTCAATTAAATCTCTAAAGGACATCAGTGACCTTTCATTCAAATACAAGAGGCAGGCAAAGGGGCCAGGAAATGAAGAGAGGACCCAGTGTACAGTCACTAAAGATACCAATGTAATCTGTATACCAGCCCCATTATGGCCATGGCTTTAACTTGCAAATCCATGCTGACAAGTTCTCTTTCATAAAAAGCTAAAAGTGGTAGTCCATTACTTAGACAACCACTTCCTAAATAATATATTCCCCAGTGTAAAATAAAAATGACAGATCCTCACCTGGGCATTGGCCCAGTTCCAGCGATGATTGTGTGGAGTGTTGAAGGGCAGAAGTAAAACTGGTATGAAAAGTGAACACTGCTGCCAATCAGAGATGGCTAATAGGCTGCGGTTCTCAAACTTCCTTTAGATATCTAAGGTGTCAGAAAAAAGTGTTAGTGGAGCAGCCACTTAGTGGCCACTGATTGGCAGCAGCACTCATGGTGCATAACAATGTTACCGGAGCCCTAGGGGACCTGGTGCTGATGTGGGACTTGAATGTCTGTGCTATTTTTTTTTTTTTTTTTTACACTGGGCAGTGTATTATTTAAGAAGGGGTTGTCTGAGTAAATCAATTGCTAATGTTTGCTTCTTCTGTTCTGTATGGAAGGAATAAAATGAGAAGAAGCCGTGTAGAAAGCTGCTGTCTTATATTTTACTGATAAAGTAGCTAGAACTACTGCACTTTACCATATAGTATATGTTAAGCTCTATAGTATTATTTCTCATAATGTATTGGTTTTTATTTGTATTATTATACATGTATGTTGTTTAACACTTAATAGAGAGTTGCATTTACTTAGCATCATTTCAAGAACCAAAATGGCTAAGACTCTAGCTAGAATGTAATAGAGAGAACTTAATACCAGTCTTTAGAATAGTGACAAATGTATTATTTCCCTTTTGACTTGATGTAATTTATATCTATGTATACAGTAAATGTGTTATTGAACAGATTGTAAGAAAATACTTTAGTTTAACAGCTTAAGCAGGCACAGATCTTAGTGCAAACGGCTTCAAAGGATTGAACTTCTCTAGTTACGCTACGCAGCAAGTGACAGTACCTGTACATTCACTGCTTGCCCTGGTCATTGTAGTTTCATTGAAGAAATTTTTTTGTGCAGTTGTATATCTACCACTCCTTACTCAGTTTTCCATTCAAGAGTTAGTATGACATACTGTAGCATGAGAACATTTTCCTTTTGATAAAAACCTTTATTTTGAGGTGGTGGCTCTTGGTTCCTGTAGAACTTATGTAAGTGCTGCAGAGCGGTAGGCATGACCGAACTGCTGTCTGGTTTTGCTCTGGTACTTTACAGACAAATGATGTCCCAGTGTGCTGTAGGGTGTGGGGGCATCACCCCCACTTGTATGCCACAGGCCTCCGTTGCTTCCAGGCTCCAGTCCTCTGTAGCCCCCGCAAACAATGAATGAGACTTCATCCTTTACAACAGGCAAATGTTTACTAGTCCGTTCAAGTTCATCAAGTGGTGGCGTGGGATAGGGCACAGAATTTCACGTTTCGTCCTTCCTTAGTACAGTACCACTTCAGCCCTGCCAACCATTCGTTCTGGACTACCTCCAAGCCCGCTGACTCCATCAGCCTCAGGGGTTTCTTATCCACTCTGGCAATTCCACGTCCACCGAGCTCGTGCTGTCCGAAAACCAGGCCTGTCTCTTGGTACCTATTTCTAGGCTCCAAACATTGCAGGAATGTCTATCAGGGAACTCCATACAAACTTCCAATGCCTCGAACAATTGGTTCATGCTGCCCCTAGCAGCCCACTGCACTTGACCTTGGAACTGCCGTATCAATAAGTAGAAAAGGACATGCAGGAAAACTTTTTGGATCATAACAGTAACAATCAGTGTAACAAAATAATTTATTGTTTACAGCATCATAGAAACACTGCACACAGTTTAACACTGGAACTACCGGAGGGGTAATTTTGACCCTTTCCCTATAATTTCTAAAATTTTAACAAATGAGTTCTGACTTTTTGTGACTATTATTTATTCATGGTAGTGTATATTTTAGGACACAAAAATGAATTGTAACTTTTTCAGGGGCCCGGATTTTACAATTCATACCTATAAGTACTGAAGGGGTCAATTTGACCCCATACATGAAAGTAGTAGTAGGCAAGTCACCTAATATTACAGAGTACAGAAAATCACAGTGCTTCTCCCTAGTTGTAGAGTGTAATTGTATCTATGCATATCAAGCATTTTGTTTTGTCTGAACATGTTTGATCCATGTCTCTTGTAGCGATTTCTGTCTACACTTCAGTAGCAAACATTACAGTTGAAGCTACAACTCTGCATGTTTGTACAGTGTTGTTTTATTACTTCTGCGATCTTACAAGTCCCTTTTTGCAACGTATATTTGAAGCATGAGTAAGCAGAGGGGTCTGACAAGTGATGAAATTTTGAAATGTCTTCAGAATTTATCTGAAAATGAGTCAGAAGAAGTGGCCCATCATCTGCAATGTCAGAACCATAAACAAAAGGACAAGAAATCCGCAAGCGTCGAAAATGTGGAGTTGGAAGATGCAACGAAAATAAAACAACTAAAACCTGCGCAAGCTGTAACAAAACAGTTTGTGGAAAATGCACTGGGAAAGAGGAAGAAAGTACTGTTTGTGTCAACTGTTGGACACCGCATGCTATGACCATGTAAAAGGAAAATGCGTGCTGCACTTGATCTTAACACTGTTCCTACTAAGTTAAAATAAATGTTCTTTAATTTGTTGGCAACAAAAAAAGTTATTTTTACTCCAGAGTCAGTACTTTTGAATGGGGGTCAAAATGACCCCTAATGGTAGTTATAGGTATTATGAAACATGCGGTAGTTCTAGTGTTAAAAACACATAAAACCAGTTGAAGGGGCTGAAACAAGTGTAATCCCCATAATCAAAGATAGTAAAATAGCCACTAGCTGCTTAATAAGTAAGTAACATACACAAAACTGTGTATATAATGATGTTAGTATGCTGCTGCTATATGCCCCTAGATTCACAGGTGAGTACAGGTTATTCAGCAAAATAGTAATCAGCCAGAGTTATTGGATCAAAACCTGGCATATAATAGTAAACCAATAGGTACTAGGGTAAGGCAATATATGACAAGATGTGCAATAACACTCCTAAAAACCAGAGACATTCAATAGGAAGATGCCACACCAAAATAACGAGCACAAAAATATACTTATGATGTTAATATGCTGTTTTTATCGGTCTCCAAAATCACAAATGCATATAAATGGTATGGCTGAATAATGAGCAGCCAACGAAAGCGGGATCAAGCATTATATAATGCACTACTTCATCCTAAAGTGCAACAATATGCCGCATGGTCTGCAACGTTATTCCTAAGTCTATAAACAGTCAGTGGAAAAAATACATCACCGCAACTTAATCCAGTCAATAAGAGGTCATGGTCGCCCCATCACCCATATGTAGCAGTCAAACAGGCAGGCAGACATAGTGGCATACAAGGACCCACGCGTTCCGACACTCAAGGGTGAGTGTAACTGATTCTGTTACCCCCAACTATTTATACAAGTATCCTAACAATAAATCGTTACCAGCTGGAGGCTGTCTGCACAGAGACCTTGGAACTGCACTTCTTTAACTATACAATAACAGGAAGTGCCCCATTTTAGCAATTTTGAATATAGTTCCCATCTACTGGGCTAGTTCTATTAATTATTTCATATACTATAAACTAAACCTATTTACTTATGACTTGTGTTTTGAAACTGTTAAACTGTAAAGCGCTGCGGAATATGTTGGCGCTATATAAATTATTATTATTATTGTTCTCATCCTATGTCATAGGCTAATCCTATGCTGATCCGGCACTATACATTTCTCACTTTATATATTAACACCTTACATGACTCCTATGCTGTCCATTATCATAATACATTACATAAGATGCACATCACTCTTACATGTAAAACCGCATGACACTAGAGACATGACACAATTGTTGTCTTCAGGGGCAGGTACAGGGTAAGACAGTCCACATCCGTACACTTAGTTGCTTCCAGGAAATCTCTATTATTGCTTATCACAACTTCTTGCTATCCTCGCTTCATACACCTTTGCAGCCCTAAAAAACATCCCTGAGGACTCTCTAAACTCCAAGGTGCTGAGAGAATTTTGCTGCGGTCCAATCCATTTTTATGGTTGCAGCCCAGTGCCATGAGTGAAGCTTCTGTCTTGATTTTTGCGGCTTCCAGCACGGATGCAAGCTAAATGAAACTCCCCACTGATGTCTCAAAGAAAAGAGCCAGGAACCTTTTGGCAATACCCCCATCTCTCAACCCCTGGACAGCCTAAGGACTAGCATACTGCGTGGAAATATGGATCAATAGAATGGTAAAACCCTTTCTACTATACAGTATAAGAGATAGTCCAGGTCTTGTGGAAGTAGCTCTGTTCCATCTTGGTACCAATAAACTCAATGCAATCGAATAGCCCACAGTTCACTGCCATCTTTGCACTCAGTCGCTCTCATCTTTTGCTTTCCTTCAACAGTTTGCTCTGACATTGCCACCACTACTTGAACAGTTGGTGGAATTTTACTCTCTCAGAACACATTCAGCACTAGAATTCCAAATGGCGACCATTACACAGTCTTCTATTCCACTGCAGCCACACCACCTGTCTCCGCACTCTTTTCGGAGGTTAGCTCAAGTGACTACATTCATACGAAGCTGCAATGCTATCTAAGTCGCAAAGGCTATCTACACATGTGAAAAACTTACAACAGCTAGTTCCTAGGGAAAGTTGGTCTGGAACTCCTGATGACTTAAGTGCCACTCACTCTTTGAGTTGACTGCGTCCTTCAGAAGTGCCATAGACCAGTCCTCGGAATACTTTTGAAGAGCTGCTTGTGCATCCCTTAAACCTAGGTCCTAACCTGTCTCAATGACAAATTGTATCTGCAGCAACTCCCCATTAAGGAGCACTTTAAGATGCTTATTATAAACTGGCTTTTAAAATTGAAATCTCTCCTATAACACAAGAGCCAAAGAAACTTGTGGTAAAGGGGTTTTCTACTTTCAGAAAAGTACGTCTCAAAAGCTTGCAGACATGTAAATTATCAAAGTCATTTGGTACTTAATCCTCTCGTTCCAGCACTGGCACGCCATTGTTGCTCCGGTCTGTGTTTTTTGTCCCATCAGTCATACATCACCACTGCAGCCATTCAAAGAGCTCAGCGGTTTATGCTGAAGATGATGAAGGTTGGGAGTTTCAGAAAATGGGCATCCCTCTATAATGTTTTACGGTATATGTCCAGGTGACGTTTTTATTCTGAAAGTGATGCCAAAACACAGAGGCTGGAGTGGAGGTGGATGAGTTCCATCTGGCTTTGTTCTTTTAGATGCCTGCAAGCACTTTGGATCCACTTTGCTGAAAGTGCAAAATACCTTGAATTCTTTAGGAGACACTCACAACACCTTTTAATATAAAAACGGTGATGGGCATCTTAAGAGGTGTGGCTTGAGATGCAGATGATTGTAATTTGTAATTGTGATATACAGTATATATTCACCCTCTATGTAATAATGACACCCAGTCCCCATCCTGATTCCTTCCTGTAATAATGTCCCCATCATAGGCCCCTTCTTATATTAATGTCCCCTATCCTGGCTCATTCCTGTAGTATCCTCCATCCTGGGCCACCTTCTCTAATATTGTCCCCAATCCTTGGCCCCTCCCTGTAATGTCCCTAATCCTGACTCCTTTCTTTAATAATGACTCTATCCTGACCCTTTCCTGAGCAGGTTTCCCTTTCCTGTAATAATTTCCCCATCCTAGCCCCTTCCTGTAATAGTGTCCCCCATCCAGGCATAATGTCCTCTATCCTGGTCCTTTTCCTGGTATAATGTCCCCCTTTCCTGATATGTCATCCATCCCTGGCCACTTCCAGCTATGCCTCCCCTTCCTGGTATAATGTCCTCCATCCTGGGGCCTTCCTGTTATAATGCCTCCATTTTCAGATGTAATGTCTCCCATCCTGAGCCCCTTCCAGTAATATGTCCCCATCCTGCTCCCCTTTCAGTAGTATACATCCCCCATCCTGATATAATGCCCCACATCTTGGGTCCCTTCCAGTGTAGTAATTCCCTCATCCTGGGCTTCTTCCAGTAATAATGTCCCTGTTCTTTGGCCCTTTCAAAAAAAAAAAAACATGAAAAAAAAAAATAGCCGATTCTACTCACCTTCCTCCATTTCCACAACTGCTGTATCCTCTACCATAGCCGGTGGAGGTGCTAGCAGCTGATTTCCGCGTGCAAGTGACGAGCAGGGCACCAAACACTGCCATTAACTTGCAAGCCATCATCAGCTGCTGGTCTCTAATTGGCCAGTGGCATATATTGCAGTGCAGGAATCCAGTGGGTCCCTGAGCTGCAATTCATTTTAGCTGAATGTGCATCCTCGGATGCATATCCAGCTGAAATACAGTAGGTACTGGTGTCGGTGGGCCCTCCATCCATATGGGCCTGGTCATGATCTCAATCTCTGTAATCGTGATCATTACCCCCCTGCGTATACCCAAATCAAAAAGAAATATTAATGGAGGATCATTCATTTGAAAGATAAGTCTTTTTCCTTCTTTTTACCATCATGGTCCCCATACCATATTGACTACTTTTTTTGTACCATCTGACCCTAATTATATTGAAGTCGGTCCAAAATGGTTCCATGAGGGGGTCAGGCCATGCTCCTGTTATGATCTCGCTTAAATCTTTCATATTACCCAAATGAGTATTCTAAAGGAGAATTCCAGGGTACACCTGAAAATAAATTGCACCCTGGCTCTGTATCTTCATAATCTGTTTTGGGGAAAGCATATAAGGTGTTCATTAAAAGACACCGCATAGAAAGTAGGGCTAAAAAAATATGCTCCTGAATACCAACAAAAGACGAGCACCAAAGAAAAAAACATTCAAGAGACACACTCCAGAACAAATCTGTAAACCAACATGAGAAAAAAAAAAGAGTGCAAAAATGGGTCTCATAAAATATAACATTTTATTTAAATATAGTTAAAAGTTTAAATCTGAAAAACCTAAACATGTCAAAACAGAATGTTCCTGAAAGTGGTACCAATACACATGTACAAATTATACAGTGTAAAATTTATTGGAAACAATTTTGAACAGGTAAAAAAAAACCTACTCAAGATACCGCAAGTCAGAGAGCTTAATGCTATGACTATTACTAAATGATTTAGTGAGACAGATAAGATAAGTAAATACTTGCATCTAGATGGTATATTAATAAAAGGGGATAGTGTACATGTGTCCTGGTCCACAAGGCCCAACGCATGTTTCACCCAAAGCTTTAAGGGAATCTGTCACCTCATTTTGATGGGCTATGTAAATGTCTTGTGTCCGGTCAGATGGGTGGAGTTTCATCTCCTTTTCTCCACCCCTCCTTGGCCACTGTCTGCAATAATTTTGGGAATTTCAGTAGTTTTCCTCCATAGAACGCGCGTGCGCAATGCAATCTTGACTCGCGCACGTGCAGTATGCTTTGCCCAACTGCGGGCAAAGCTGAAAAGCATTAGTGCGCATGCGCTGGTGAACTATATCCCGTAACACAGCGAAATACTTCCGGGACATAGTTCACCGTTGCAAGCGCACTAATGCTTTTCGGCTTTGTCCGCAGTTTTTACAAAGCATACTGCGCGTGCGCCAGTCAAGATTGCATTGCGCATGTGCGTACTATGGAGGAAAACTACGGAAAATCCCGGAATTATTGCGGACAGTGGCCAAGGAGGGGTGGAGGAAAGAAGACGAAACACCGCCTATTGGACTGGACACAAGGCATTTACATAGCCTGCCAAAATGAGGTGACACATTCCCTTTACACAAACAAGAAGTATTCAGCTCACCCCTCTTCACTCCTGATCACACCTCCGACGCACGGAAACACCCTTACCCGGGTGTATAGTGCATGCACAACATAAAGAAGTTTTTTTCAGCGTCTCCAGGAGATAAAATAATAATTGCTTTATTGAAAATATAAAATCTTCATACCATCAGGTAAAAACGACATAAAGAGGCGTATGGAGGGGAGCAATTTCCTACGCAAAGGGCTTAATCATGGAATGCGTAAGAAAGGTCTCCAAGCAAATATTTAAACACATCAAGAAAACAGGTAAACCAATTAGATGAAAAACACACCCATTCGTTTAGCATGAAAAAAAAAAAACAAAAAAAAACAAATTTAAATCAACTGTGCAAAGGATGGAGACCAACACACAAAAAAATTGTAATGACAAAAAAGATGAGAGGAAAAAAGAAAGAGAAAAAAAATACTAGTGTATAATATAAACAGTTAAAAAACACACATTAATGTTATAAAGAAGCCATAGTATATTTTGATGGTGTTATAACAAGAGTCTTGCGATTCACAAACAATTTATGTACAATTTATTGACAAAAAGGGAAAAAAAAAAAAAAAGCGAACAGTCATCAGAGTTTTGCTAGGTAAACTACAGGCATTGTCAGGTTGTACTGGTACACCGATTAAAATGATACCTGGGTTGATTAGATCTGACTTGTGGTTGTTATTTAATCTTTGCAATTTTCAGTTAATGAGATTCTCGTGCTTTGGGGCAGGTCTGTGGATGGTTGTTTATTTGGTCAGCTTAAATGACAGGTCACTGAACCTTCAGTGACCTGCCTTCTATTTTAAATACTGCGCTTGTGCAGTTTTATATTTTTTTTTCACCAAAAAATTAACTCCAGCAAAATGGCATCTGCGGTGGTGCATGCACAGTGGCATCTATCACTTGCTGATAGATTCTACTGTGCATTCACCATCGCCGCCATTTTCCTGGAGTCAATTTTTTTTTCCCCCAACAAAATGTCACCGGCAGCAGAGAATGTGCAGTAACATCTATCTGCAAGGAATGCTCTTAATCTGGCTTTTCTTTCTAAAGACCACAATATAAACTGCGCAAGTGCAGTATTTAAAATAGGAGGCATGTCATTGAAGGTTCAGTGACCGGTCATTTAAGCCCACAAGGATTAAAATGAGGCCAGAGCACCAAATAGACCCTCCCACTGCCCCCCCAAAGTTTGAGAATCGCAAACAGAGTTTAATCTTTCACTCACACTGACTATATTTTCCTCAACTTTATGCATTTAAACTTTTCCCTACTCAATATACAGAATATTTTCCAACATTTTGGGGTTTCTAAGTGAATGTTGCCAATACAGAAGCCCTTCCACTTAACTCCTTTGTGCATAAGGGTGTAACTGTATGTCCTGCTCTGTGGTCCACAAATATGGATGGAGTTCAGGAACATAGTCTGCATTTGTCTCTAACAGCAATGGCTGAAGCTGAGCTCCAATTGCTGCTATTAGCCATTTAGATGCCACTGAGAAGTTTTGACAGCAGCATTTAAATGGTGTTATTACCAGCTGAATATCACCATTCCTGCTATCATGTCCATTTGTGAATATCAACTGCAGGCTGAGATTCATACAAAACCATGATTTACAATATATACTGCAAAACTGTATTATTGCAATATATGGTAGAAGTTATTGAACAATTGCAGATTATAGTCCTCAAAGAAGACTAAAAAAGAGGTTTTAAAAATATAAAGAACATTTTTAAAAAATTTTAATGAAACCACTTTTCCTCCATTAAAAATAAAAAAAAATATACAAGTGCTTCTCAGCTTCTTAAAGTTAATTTATTTCAGTTCTTCAATACAAAAAGTGAAACTCATTACAGTATATAGTCATTACAAAAAGAGTGATCTATTTCAAGTCTTTATTTCTGTTGATGATTTTGGCTTACAACCAATGAAAACCCAAAAGTCTTTGGGTATGTGCACAGTCACGTTGCAGATTTGCCTGCAGAATTTTCTGCACAGAATCTGCATCTCTTGGCAGAAAACGCAGGTAAAAATGGTGCGCATTTTTTTTTGCAGATTTAGTGCAGATTGGCATGCGTTTTTACCCCTGTGGATTTCATTAATTATTTTCTTTTTTCAATGATCTTTTTATTGATTTAATCAAAAGATGATAACACCACATAGAAATAACCAATTTAAGGTAACATGGATTGTAATGGTGTAAAACATTTAGCAAATGCAAAATATTTTCATTTATGAAAGAGTAGAACTAACAATAGAGATGAGAGGGGGGAAGAGAGACGTAAAGAAAATGGGGGGGAAAGAGAGAGAGAGGCGGGGGGGAGGGAAAATAGAGGAGAGATAGAGAGGATAAGTGTTCCGAAACATCATAGACCGAGTTTCGAGTTAATCAAATATTCATACTTGTAGAGGCTTGAGGGTAGATCTATACTTAATCCAGGAGCGCCAGTTCCCTTCAAAAGATAACTGTGAAAGGTTCGCCAAGGCAGCAATCTCAGCCATACGATATAGTTGGTCAATTTTTGTCAGCAGTTGATGAGAAGTGGGTATCTGGGTGGTACCAGTCGGGATTAGGATTTTGGCCGCAGCTATAATATTGTGGACTAAGGTGGGAGTCTTCTTTTGTTTGAAGTATATAGGGAGGCTCAGCAGAGCCGTCTCGGGTGTCAGCGACACTGGGGACTCTGCGATATCTCTGATGAATTTCTCTGTTGCTGCCCAAAAGGGCAAGTCCACCATATGTGAAGGTAGTCACCCCCCTCTTCCTCGCAACGCCAACACCTAGCCCGAGCTCTCGACCACCAGGTACAAGTCTCTGCCGGTGTAATGTACCATCGTGTAACTATTTTAAAAGCGTTTTCTTGGGTTTTCACGCAGCTCGTTGGGCCGTGCGAATGCGTATAGATATGGTCTTTGTGATTGTGTGAATTTGTATCCTAGGTCTTTTTCCCAAAGGGCAATGTATGCTCTTTTCAGGGATAGGTCTTTAGATAAGAGTGTCTGGTAAATTGTAGAGAGGACCTTGGTTGGTCTTGATAATCTGGAGCAGAGAACTTCATATGGTGTAAGCTTGCGTGAATTATCTGGGCAATATTGTATACGTTTCAATAGCTCTCTCAAAGAATTATAGTGGAGAAAAGTAAAGCTCGAGGGGGCCAAGAGATCACTCAATTCAGTCAGCGGAAGGAGTGCCCCATCCACCATTATCTGATCAATGGAAATTTGTCTCAATTTCTGGGCTAGGTCACCTCCCTCCCTTAATGCGTCCAGAGATGGAGACAAGGCGTCGGATAGTTTCAATAGTGGGGACGAAGGGGGTACCAGGAGAGTGTGGAAGCTCGACCAAACCCCGAGCAAAGCCAGAGAGAGGGGGTTGTTGGGGGGTAGGGATTCCATCCCCTAGTATATGTCAACAGTAGAGACCTAAGGGGTATAGGAGAGAGTGTTTTCTATGTTGACCCAATGTTTGTCACTAGAATTCCTAATCCGGTCCACTGATCGAGAAAGCACTGCTGCATAGTAATAGCTTTTGATGTCGGGGGCTCCCATTCCCCCTCTATGTTTTGGCAATGATAGTGTGCACGAGTTAATGCGGGGTCTTGCGCCCCTCCAGATGTATTTGAAAAATAAAGAGTTCACTCTAGCGAGGAAATAGTTTGGTACATGGATGGGTAGAGTTGAGAATAGGTATGTGAATTTGGGAAGGATCAAGCTTTTTAGGAGATTCTTCCTTCCAGTCCATGACAGAAAAGGGTCTCTCCATGATTTAATAATGGACTGCACCCTGTCCAGTAAGGGATAATAGTTAAGCTGGAAAAGTTCTTTATCAGATCTAGCTAATTTTATACCTAGGTAAGTAATATATCTACTAGGTCAGGCAAAAGGGTAGAGTTCCTTCAGCTTAGCCAGCGTGTGGGTGGGCATGTTTAGGTCTAGAACTTCCGATTTTGACGCATTCACCTTAAAGTTTGTGAGGTTGCCATATTCCTCAAGAATTCCCAGTAAGGCAGGAAACCCTCATAGCTGCTCCATCATCAAAACCAACAAGTCGTCAGCAAAAGCCACAGACTAAGGCCGGCGTCACACTAGAGAGGAATACGGACGAGTGAGAGGCGTTAAAAAAATGCATTGCACACGGACCAATGATTCTCTATGGAGTAGCTCCCATCAGCCGTATTTTTCTTGCGTATATTTTACGGTCAATGCCAATCACAGCATGCTGCGATTGTCAGCGTACTACGGCCGTAGTACACCAATGCAAGTCTATGGGTGCGCTAAAAATACGCATTACATACGGACCACACGTGTGACTTGCGAGAAATACGCACCCGGTGTCTTTTAGAAAAGCCGGCAATTCAGTGCGCTATACAGTAAAATCACACTGTCAGGTTTAATAAAGAAACAAAAGAATAGATCTAGACACACTGTGTGTGTGTATATAATATATATATATATATATATATATATATATATATACACACACATGCACAAGTCATTGAGACACATATATATTTATATTTCACAGAGTTCTTCATAGCAGAATAGCCGCTAATTCAATTACCGGCTTCTGTCAAATCATTCCCCAACCCGACATGAAATGACACATGGCTTACATACAGTAAACCATTTCCTTTCATGTTTTTTTTTATATGTCCCTGACTAATAATTAGATGAGGGTTTGTGTGCAAAATTTGGGAGGTGTAGGTGTTAATTTAAGGGGTCAATTCGTTGTAAAAAAATGCGTGGGCTCCCGCTGTAGTTTGTCAACCAGAGAGGTAAAGCAGGTGAGTGAGGGCAGATTTTAATAGCCATGAGAGGGACCATTGTTTTTGCCCCCCCCCTGGCTACAAAAATCTGCCCCCAGACACCCCAGAAATGGCGCATCTATAGGATGTGCCAATTCTGGCACTTATCCTCTCTATTCCCATTGCCCTGTAGTGTTGGCGAATGGGTTACTATAACAAAGGGTTAATATAACAAAGGGTTAATGTCAACATTCAATTGTAAGGTGACATTAAGCCGATTAATAATGGAAAGGTGTCAATAAGACTCCGATCCATTATTAACCCTATACTAAGAAAGGGTTAAAAAACACAGACATTAATTAAAAAGTCTTTTAATGAAATAAATACACCAAGTTTTGGGCAAATTTTTATTAGTCTAGTAATCCAAAATTAAACCATGACCTGCAACAAAAATAACATAAAAAATCACCAATATCCTTACCTCTCCGCCATTCAGTCATGTCCCATGCTGCAATCCATCAGATGGGGTTAAATAGTGTACAATGAGGACCGGTGCTAATGCGACCAGCCTCACTGTAATCTACTACAAAATAAATTGATTCAGCTCTGCGCAGCCTCAATGGCTGCCTGTAGATGAACTAATTACCATGGGAAAGTTTCTGACTTTTTTCCCATGGTCATTTGTTCATTCACAGATCACCCGGGGACTCCTGCTGACGTCACTGAGGCTGCAGGGAGTCACGGACTGATCTGTGAATGAACTAATGACCGTGGGAAAAAAGTCAGAAACTTTCCCATGGTTATTAGTTCATCTACAGGCAGCCATTGAGGCTGCGCAGAGCTGAATCAATTAATTTTGTAGTAGATTACAGTGAGGCTGGTCGCATTAGCACCGGTCCTCATTGTAAACTATATAACCCCTTCTGATGGATTGCAGCATGGGACATGGCTGAACGGCGGAGAGGTAAGGATATTGGTGATTTTTTATGTTATTTTTGTTGCAGGTCATGGTTTTATTTTGAATTACCAGACTAATAAAAATTTGTCAAAAACTTGGTGTATTTATTTCATTAAAAGGCTTTTTAATTAATGTCTGTGTGTGGTTTTTAACCCTTTCTTAGTATAGGGTTAATAATGGATCGGTGTCTTATTTACACCTCTCCATTAATCAGCTTAATCTCACCTTACAATCGAATGGTTACATTAACCCTTTGTTATATTAACCCATTTGCCAACGCTACAGGGCAATGGGAATAGAGAGGATAAGTGCCAGAATTGGCACATCTTATAGCTACGCCATTTCTGGGGGCAGATTTTTGTAGCCGGGGGGGGGGGGGGGGCGCAAAAACAATGGTCCCTCTCATGGCTATTAAAATCTGCCCTCACTCACCTGCTTTACCTCTCTGGTTGACAAATTACAGCGGGAGCCCACGCATTTTTTTTACAACGAATTAACCCCTTAAATTAACACCTACACCTCCCAAATTTTGCACACAAACCCTCTTCTAATTATTAGTCAGAGACATAGAAAAAAAACATGAAATGGTTTACTGTATGTAAACTATGTGTCATTTCATGTCAGGTTGGGGAATGATTTGACAGAAGCCGGCAATTGAATTAGCTGCTATTCTGCTATGAAGAACTCTGTGAAATAGAAATATGTGTGTCTCAATGACGTGTGTGTGTGTGTGTGTGTGTGTATATATATATATATATATTATATATATATTGTATTCTATGCGTCTAGATCTATTCTTTCGTTTGGATTTGAAAACCTGTCATTGGGCTCCATTATATGTTCGTTTTGCAAACCTGCGAGAAAAAAACGGTATACGGATGCTTACATGAGAAAAATACGCCGCCACACCCTGACAACGGATGACATACAGCGCACTATTTAGGGACCATTTATGCGTATTACGGCCATAAAATAAGGGCCATATTTTTATACGTTGTGTATGACTCCAGCCTTATGGTGATTATTACCAATTTTGATGTCCTCAATCTCTTTACTTTGCTGGATTGCACACAACAGCGGCTCCATTGCTAGCATGAAAAGGATCAGAGAAAGAGGACATCCTTGTCTTGTTCCGTTTTGGATGGTGAATGCGTCTGTCAGGGAACCATTGACTCTAATGTGTGCAGTAGGGTCTCTATACATTTTCATAATGGCCGAAACTAATGGTAAGGGGAAGCCAAAGCAAGTCAATGCCTCTCCCAGAAAAGCCCAGTCCACCCTGTCAAACGCCTTTTCAGCATCAGTCCCAAGAAGCACCAAGGGAAGATTTTTTTGTTTTGCAAAATGCATGAGATGAAGTATTTTGAATGTGTTATCCCTTCCCTCTCTCCCCCCCACAAAGCCTGTTTGGCTTAACGTGATTAATTCTGGCAAGAATTTTGCGATTCTTCGTGCAATCATACTAGCAAACATCTTTAGGTCAACGTTTAACAAGGAAATCGGTCGATAGCTGCTGCAAAATTCAGCATCTTTACCTTCCTTGTGTATTAATTATTATTATTATGCATTTATATAGCGCCATTTATTCCATGGTGCTTTACATGTGGAAAGGGGAAATATAGATAAGTATAATAAACATGTGTAAGACAAGGGACACACAAGTATATAAGGAGAGGGGACCCTGTCCGTGAGGGCTCACAGTCTACAGGGATGGGTGAGGATACAGTAGGAGAGGGTAGAGCAGGTTGTGTGGTGGTTCAGTAGACCGAGGATCATTGCAGGCTGTAGGCTTGTCGGAACAGGTGGGTCTTCAGGTTCTTCTTGAAGGTTTCCGTTGATGGTGAGAGTCTGATGTGTTGCGGCAGAAAGTTCCAGGGTATGGGGGAAGCACGGGAAAGTCTTGTATGCGGTTGTGGAAGGAAGAGATAAGGGGAGAGTAGAGAAGGAGATCTTGAGATGATCGAAGGTTGCGTGCAGGTAGGTACCTGGAGACCATGTCACAGATGTATGGAGGATACAGGTTGTGGATGGCTTTGTATG
This sequence comes from Dendrobates tinctorius, assembly GCF_039654945.1. NCBI lineage: Eukaryota > Metazoa > Chordata > Amphibia > Anura > Dendrobatidae > Dendrobates > Dendrobates tinctorius. Next base: position 790,100 of record NW_027362027.1, read on the forward strand.
TCATGGTTAGGGTTTTGAATTTGAGCCTCTGGGCAATAGGAAGCCAGTGAAGGGCCTGGCATAGGGGGGAGGCTGGGGAATAGCGGGGAGACAGGTGGATTAGTCAGGCAGCAGAGTGTAGGATGGACTGGAGTGGTGCTAGAGGGGAGGCCAGAGAGTAGGAAGTTGCAGTAGTCGAGGCGGGAGATAAGAGCAATTAATGAGATTCTGGCTTCCAGAGCCTGAGTAGGGAAAAAGCTATCTCCTAGCATAGAATTGCACATATTTAACAGTTGTGGGAGGAGGATCGAGGGGAAGGATTTGTAATAAAAGGAGGAAAGGCCATCAGGGCCTGGCGCCTTGCCTGACGGGCATCTCGACAGGGTGGACCGGAGCTCGTCCAACCGAAAAGGTTCGACTAACCGCTGCTGCTCTGAATCCGAGAGTTTTGGTAATCCCAGACAGGTCAGGAAGGACACTATGGATTGTCTCCTCCTGGTCAACTCCTGGGAGGACTCAGGTGGGCGCAAATTATAAAGTTGCTTATAATAGTTTAAAAATTCAGATTTTTATCTGGTCATAGTCAGAGGTGCGTGTACCCCTCGGATTTTTAATCAAGTGAATATATTTGTGAACTTGACCCTGTTGTATTTTTGAGAGCATGAGTTTAGATGCCTTGTCCCCATGTATAAACATTTTGGTCTGCCAGGACGAATACCATTTTGCAGACTGTAAGTTAAGGATCTCTTTTAGGCGTTGTTTTTTCTTGGATAATTGGGCTAGTGTTTGAGATTCAGTTTGTTTTTTATGTTGAGCCTCAAGATCGGCTATTTCAGCATATAAAGTGTTTTTCTGTTGTTTTTGATTGTTTAGGTAGGAGGAGATTGATATCAATTCTCCTCTGATAACTGATTTGTGGGCTTCCCATAGTATTGAGGCTGGCACCTCCCCAGTGTCGTTTTGGTCAAAGTAATGGTTAAGTGTCTTGGTTATACGGTCACGCGTAGAGGGAGTGTTCAGAACAGATTTGTCAAGTCGCCAAGATCTACAGGGAGCAAAGGGTTTGATCAATGTCATTTCTAGAGTTACTATTGAGTGATCTGAGAAAACATTAGGTAATATATTGGACCTTTTTGCATTAGGAAGGTAGTTTTTAGGTATAAAGATAGTCTAGTCTATAGTAGGACCCATGAGGGTGTGAGTAAAAGGTAAGTCTCGGTCATTTGGGTGTAGGTATTTCCAAATGTCTATTATTTGTGAAGAGTGGATCCGCTGTTTTATTCTGCTAAGATCTCTGAGGGAAATTGCGCTTTTCTTTTTCTTTGTGTCTATTAATGGTTCGAGTGCAACATTTAGGTCACCTCCTATAATAAGGAGACCTTCTTTAAAATCGTCTGTAATTTTTCAGTTTCGCTAACAACCATTTCAGGAGTTTCTGGTTAGGGGCGTACAGACTGCAGATCGTAACTAAATTCCCCACCAATAGGCCCTTGACCAGTAGATATTTCCCCATAGGGTCAGAAAAGATTTTTTGCATCTGAAAAGGAAGCCCCCTTGCTATCGCTACCAAGACACCCCTCGAGCCCGCCTGAGTGGTGGTAGCATGGAACCATGTGTCATAGTGAGCTTGCTCAAAATTGGGGATTTTGTTTGGTTTAAAGTGAGTTTCTTGCACGAGCAGAGCATCTGCTTTTTGTTTCTTGAGAAGAGCCAGTGTATGTCGCCTAGTGCCTGGTGAATTAAGGCAATGTGCATTGAATGTGGCAAAGGTAAATACCTTATCACGAGTATCCATGAGTATAAAGGGGGGAGTTGGCAGAAGCCTGTTGGGAAGACATCCACCGTTGCCTCAGTTGCACCATGTTGTCCGGAATAGATATGTATGAAGGATAGAGAATGAAGGGTATAGAGAGGAAGAGGGAGGAAAAAGAAAACATAAGACTTGTTTCAAAGATGAAACTTAACGAACTACTAAAGATTAGGTCAAATAACCTTTCAAACATGTTTGTCGGCAATCAAGAGAGAGAAGAAAAACTACATCGCCTATAGCCTTGGTGAGCATGTACTCTGTGGTAGAATGGGGTGTGGGGGGTTAGGGGACTGAGTAAGGGGGGTGGATGGGGGATAAGGATGGGATGGGAGGGAAGTTTAGTAAAGGAAAAGATTATGGGAAAACAACACTTAGAATATCACGAGACTAAAGATACAATAATTACATAACCACTAAGAGCAATGCACAAAAAGAGGAAATAATTCTTGGATCTGGATGGAGACAGGTCACATGTTCATGTTACTTCAGTGTCCCCTTTAGATGATGGTGTCTTAGTCGACTTTCTTTTCGGTCTCTGAGCTTTGGGAGAGCCCGCGGTAATCCAAGGGGGAGGTGGTTGTAGAGGCCGGAGAATAGAAGCCGTGTGAAAAGTCTCTAGGTCAGGATAGGTCTCCAGGCCAATATCAAGAGATTTGCAAACTTTCTTGATGTCGGCGGATGATCTGACCAGAAACCTTTTTTCACCCGCAGAAATGAAGATCCCAAAAGGGTAGAGCCAGCGGAAGTGGTAGCCTTTATAAATCAAGGCATCGGTGAATGGTTTAATAAGCCATCACTTCCTGAGAGTAGTGGCTGAAAGATCCTGGAACTGTCTCAGGTGTCAGCCTTCATAGGTAATCTCCTCCGACTCACGAGATCTGCGCATAATCAGCTCTTTTGTACGGAAATCTAGGAAACGGCATAGAACATCTCTTAGGGGTTCCCCCTGTTTTGGTTTAGGGTGCAAGGACCTGTGTACTCGTACAAGCTCATTGTCAGTGGCGTCCCCATCCAGCAGAAGTTTCCCAAAAATCTCTTTGGCTGCCTTTGCCAGAGCATCAAATGCCACAGATTCCGTGAGACCTTTAATTCTAACGTTGTTTCTACGCTCGTGGTTCTCATGGTCCTCCAGAGTTGATTGGATATCATGTAGCTGGTTTTCATGGGTTTTTAAACTGTCAAGGAGACCATTGGTGCGTTGTGACTAGTGTTGAGCATTCCGATACCGCAAATATCGGGTATCGGCCGATATTCGCTGTATCGGAATTCCGATACCAAGTACCGATATTTTTACAATATCGAATACCGGAATCTGAAGTTCCCATAATGCAATGAGCCAGTTGTGTTAGCCATGTTAACTAATGGCATGGCTGTGATTGGCTGCTGAAATGATGTCATCATGATGCGCGGTCTGTGCGGGCCTGCCGGGGGTCTGTGCGGGCCTGCCGGGGTGTGTGTGTGTGTGTGCAGGCATCGTCCGATGGGACTACAAGTCCCATCGGGCGATGCCTGCTACAATGACAGTGATTGACACATTAGCCAATGATGGGACAGTAGTAGTCCTATCATCCGGCTAATGTGATGAATGTAAAAAAAAAGACATACATGCTACATACATACTACATATATACAACATTCATACAACATACATACTACATACATACTTCATTCATACAACATACATACTACATATATACTACATTCATACAGCATACAAACTACATACATACTACATTCATACTACATTCATACTACATATATACTACATTCATACTACATTCATACTACATTCATACTACATTCATACTACATTCATACTACATACATACTACATTCATACAACATACATACATACTACATATATACTACATTCATACAACATACATACATACTACATATATACTACATTCATACATACAACATACATACATACTACATATATACTACATTCATACAGCATACATACTACATATATACAACATTCATACAGCATACATACTACATATATACAACATACATACATACAGGGCCGGTTTAAGGCAAAGTGGGGCCCTAGGCAAAATTTAAAATGGGGCCCCAAATGCTACTGTAACATATTGCACATCACACAGAAGCATTTCGGTTGTAGTTACATGCGCTGAGTTCAGGCCGCTAAATGAGTGAGATCGACAATATTGAAGTCATTCAACGCTTGTTTCCCGGCCTCTTTCCCCCATCTGAGAGAGAATGATGGGGACAGAATCATCACTAATGGATCACCACACAGTATCATGTTATCAGCAGCACATCTACAGTTTACACCACATAGTCCTCCATACAGTATAATACACTCCTCAGTCCTCCATATAGTATAATACACTACCCATAGTCCTCCATATATTAAAATACACTGCTCAGTCCTCCATATAGTATAATACACTCCTCATAGTCCTCCATATAGTTTAATGCACCGCCATAGTCATCCATGTAGTACAATTCACTTCCCATAGTATAATGCACCACATAGTTATTCATATAATGTATTCCCCATAGTACTCGATACAGTATAACGCAGCCCACATATAGTATAATGCAGCTACCCCATAGAGCATAATGCAGCCCCGCCATACAATATAATGTAACCCCCCATTAGAATATAATGCAGCCCCCCAAAATAGTATAATGCAGCCCCTCCATAGAATATATGCAACCCCCTCAGAGTATAATGCAGCCCATTATATAGTATAATGTAGCCCCTCCATAAAATACAATGTAGCCCTCCTCATATACAGTATAATGCAGCCCCTACAGAATATAATGTAGCCCCCTCATAGTATAATGAAGCCCCCATACAATATAATGCAGCCCCCCATAGAATACAATGTAGCCTCCTCATATAGTATAATGTAGCCCCCTCAGAGTATGATGCAATCACCCCAATAGAATAAATATAATACAGCCCCCCATAGAATATAATGTAGCCCCCCATATTATATAACAGCCTCCCCCATAGAATATAATGAAAAATGTACCCCCCATGGTATATAACACAGCTGCATATTATATAGCCCAGCACCACATGGTATACAGCCCAGCATGGTATACAGCATGATATACAGCCCAGCATGGTATATAACATGATATACAGCCCAGCATGGTATATAGCCCAGCATGGTATACAGCCCAGCATGGTACACAGCCCAGCATGGTACACAGCGTGGTATATAGCCCAGCATGGTACACAGCGTGGTATAGAGCCCAGCATGGTACACAGCGTGGTATAGAGCCCAGCATGGTACACAGCGTGGTATAGAGCCCAGCATGGTACACAGCGTGGTATAGAGCCCAGCATGGTACACAGCGTGGTATAGAGCCCAGCATGGTACACAGCGTGGTATAGAGCCCAGCATGGTACACAGCGTGCTATAGAGCCCAGCATGGTACACAGCGTGGTATAGAGCCCAGCATGGTATATAGCGTGGTATAGAGCCCAGCATGGTATATAGCGTGGTATAGAGCCCAGCATGGTACACAGCATGGCATAGAGCCCAGCATGGTACACAGCGTGGTATAGAGCCCAGCATGGTACACAGCGTGGTATAGAGCCCAGCATGGTACACAGCGTGGTATAGAGCCCAGCATGGTACACAGCGTGGTATAGAGCCCAGCATGGTACACAGCGTGGTATAGAGCCCAGCATGGTACACAGCGTGGTATAGAGCCCAGCATGGTACACAGCGTGGTATAGAGCCCAGCATGGTATATAGCGTGGTATAGAGCCCAGCATGGTACACAGCGTGGTATAGAGCCCAGCATGGTACACAGCGTGGTATAGAGCCCAGCATGGTACACAGCGTGGTATAGAGCCCAGCATGGTACACAGCGTGGTATAGAGCCCAGCATGGTACACAGCGTGGTATATAGCGTGGTATAGAGCCCAGCATGGTACACAGCGTGGTATAGAGCCCAGCATGGTACACAGCGTGGTATAGAGCCCAGCATGGTACACAGCGTGGTATAGAGCCCAGCATGGTACACAGCGTGGTATAGAGCCCAGCATGGTACACAGCGTGGTATAGAGCCCAGCATGGTACACAGCGTGGTATAGAGCCCAGCATGGTACACAGCGTGGTATAGAGCCCAGCATGGTACACAGCGTGGTATAGAGCCCAGCATGGTACACAGCGTGGTATAGAGCCCAGCATGGTACACAGCGTGGTATAGAGCCCAGCATGGTACATAGCGTGGTATAGAGCCCAGCATGGTACACAGCGTGGTATAGAGCCCAGCATGGTACACAGCGTGGTATAGAGCCCAGCATGGTATATAGCGTGGTATAGAGCCCAGCATGGTACACAGCGTGGTATAGAGCCCAGCATGGTACACAGCGTGGTATAGAGCCCAGCATGGTACACAGCGTGGTATAGAGCCCAGCATGGTACACAGCGTGGTATACAGCCCAGCATGGTATATAGCGTGGTATAGAGCCCAGCATGGTATATAGCGTGGTATACAGCCCAGCATGGTATATAGCGTGGTATAGAGCCCAGCATGGTATATAGCGTGGTATACAGCCCAGCATGGTATATAGCGTGGTATACAGCCCAGTATGGTACACAGCGTGGTATAGAGCCCAGCATGGTACACAGCGTGGTATAGAGCCCAGCATGGTACACAGCGTGGTATACAGCCCAGCATGGTATATAGCGTGGTATAGAGCCCAGCATGGTATATAGCGTGGTATACAGCCCAGCATGGTATATAGCGTGGTATAGAGCCCAGCATGGTATATAGCGTGGTATACAGCCCAGCATGGTATATAGCGTGGTATAGAGCCAAGCATGGTATATAGCGTGGTATACAGCGTGGTATACAGCCCAGCATGGTATATAGCGTGGTATACAGCATAGTATACAGCCCAGCATGGTATATAGCGTGGTATAGAAACCGGCATGGTATATAGCGTGGTATAGAGCCCAGCGTGGTATACAGCCCAGCTTGGTATATAGCCCCCCCTCGAGAGTGGCCCCACAGTCCAGTACTCACAGTGATTAAAAAAAACAAAACAAAACAAACAAAAAAAAAACACACACACTCTTTACCTCTTCTCCTCGCTCCCGACTGCCTGGAACACAGTGAGCGCGTGATGATATGACGTCATCGCGCACCCGCTGTCTTTAAGAGCCAGAGCGGGGAATGATGGGAGAGGGAGCGTCAGCTGATGCCCTCTCCTCCATCATTGCGGTGAACTATACCGGCGTCTATGATGCCAGTATAGTTCAATGCGGCGGCGGGAGTCGGCGCTGGGGGCAGGCGGGGCCCCCTGCCTCACAGGGGCCCCATAGCGGCTCCATGATGATCCGCTAGCTGGGGGCCCCTGGGGGAGCGGGGGCCCTAGGCACCTGCCTGGTCTGCCTGCCCCTAGCGCCGGCCCTGCATACATACTACATACATACTACATTCATACAACATACATACATACTACATTCATACAACATACATACAACATACATACAACATACATACATACTACATTCATACAACATACATACAACATACTGTACATACTACATTCATACAGCATACATACTACATATATACTACATTCATACTACATTCATACTACATATATACATACTACATACGTCATACATACTACATACAATACATTCATACAATACATACATATAGACATACAGTACATATAACAGAGTACATACTCACCATCACTTGTCACTTTGATACCCGAAGCCAGTGTCATTCTCACTGTAAAAAATATTAAAATAACAAACAACCGATATACTCCCTAATCCACGCGTGTCCCACGACGATCTCCTGCAGTGCATCACTGAGAGGTTACTATAGTTCACTGGTCTCACTTTATGGCAAAAGCTGCATGGGAACTTTCTCACACAGCAATGCCAAAAGTGAGACTAGGGACTATTTTTTTACAGTGGCGGAGGAATACAGTGCAGAAGGATACCTACCTCCTGTCATTGTATTCCTGGGGCCCCTAGAGAGCGGTCGCATCAGCTGATGCTGCTGTTCTCTACGGGAGATCGTCGTGGGACACTCGTGGATTTCTGGTGATCAGGGAGTATATCGGTTGTTTGTTTTAATATTTTTTACAGATGTCACTTTGATCCTCGAAGCCAGTGTAAAGTGATGGTGAGTATGTACTCTATGTCTATATGTATGTATTGTATGAATGTATTGTATGTCTGTAGCATGTTTTATGTATGTTGTATGTATGTATGTAGTATGTACTATGTATGCATGTATGTTGTATGAATGTAGTATATATGAAGTATGTATGTAGTATGTATGTTGTATTAATGTAGTATGTATGTAGTATGTATGTATGTTGTACGAATGTTGTATATATGTAGTATGTATGTTGTATGAATGTAGTATATATGAAGTATGTATGTATGTTATATGAATGTAGTATATATGTATGAATGTAGTATGTATGTAGTAAGTATGTTTTTTTTTTTTTTTTTTTTACATTCAACACATTAGCCGGATGATGGGACTACTACTGTCCCATCATTGGCTAATGTGTCAATCACTGTCATTGTAGCAGGCATCGCCCGATGGGACTTGTAGTCCCATCGGACGATGCCTGCACACACACACAGAGCCCCGGCAGGCCCGCACAGACCCCGCCCACACACACAGACACGCACAGTGTTCGCCCATGCACCGCCCACACTCTTCACCCCCTCCCGAACTGGATGTGCAAGGAAAGAAAGGTTTTTTTTTTTTAATTCCGATATTTCTGTCCCATAGACTTCCATTGGTTTCCGGTTTCGGAATCGGCGATACCCGATACTTTTTGGGTATCGGTCCGATCCAATCCGATATTTCACAATATCTGATGGTATCGCTCAACACTAGTTGTGACATAGCTATTTGACTTTGTTCCATGTCCTCTAGTCTGTCCTTGTTGAGATAGGTCATGCTTAATTTCTGCAAGCTCTTTTCTGATAGGTTTAAGGGCCCTGGACAGGATCTGCTTAATGAAGGAACGTGTTACCAAATTGTCCCTTGAGTCTTCACCTGTGTCAGTGTCGCTTTCAAGATCAGAGTCTGAATCATCCTCTGTACAATGATCTGTATGACGTGGAGATCTAGTAGGGTCAGGTAGAGCAGTTTGCTTCTTCAAAAATTTATCCACATCAGCTTGTGTAATGGATTTCAGGGACTTGGCTGTGGAACGTTGCGTTTTTGCTCCAGATTTCCCCATATTTGTATAAAGAAGGCTATAGGATTTTGAAAAATTATAATTTAATCAAGCATCTCCCCTTGCCTGTCGCTAGGGGGCAGTCTAGGTATTCATATCGTCAGTACTGTATAGGCCAGGGAATGGAAGGCACAATCCTGGTTTGCAAGGAATTATTGCTGGCTATTTGGGGCCAGAGTCACTGTGTGTGGAGGGGGCTGCCTAGTGCGAGTTTGGGACACCAGGTGTTCTTGAGTAGCACAGGCAGCGCAGTTAAAGCAGTAGGCAAAATATAAGCTTTGTCTGAGCGAGCTAGTGGAGACCCAGGACAAAAACCTGCCAGCAGCAGGGCGTGAGGGGAGGGAGAGGGGACAAAGAGTGTGGCACAGGGTCTCTTATTAAACAGAGTGACTCACCGTACCAGTTGAGTATCACTAATTCTGATGTGATTCCCTCTTTCCCATACAATCCACCGCAGTCAGTTTAAATGAAATCAAGTCCCTACGGCAGTCCAGCATATGTTCCCTGCCTGGCCTGTATCCCAGCAGCTCCAGGATCCGGTCCCCGCAGAAAAGATTCTAATCCAGGTGTAGGAAGGATGAATATGTCCAGGATTCTTCCTTCTGTATACAGGTGCTTCTCCACGCAATGTAGCAATCCCACTCCAAGCTCTCACTGCTTCAAGTCTACTGGATTTCATTAATTCAATGAGTGTAAAACGAATGCAGATCGGCAAAAAGAATTGACATGCGGCGGAAAATAAACTGCTGTGGATTCTGTGCAGAATTTTCCGCAGCATGTGCACAGCATTTTTTTTTTTTCTCACTGTATAACATTGGTTGGTCACACACTTGCGAATCCGCGTGGAAAATCTGCTGCGGATCAGCAGCAAATCTGCAACATGTGCACATACCCTTTATCTCAGTAAATTAGAATTAACAAAAAAGCATCTGCAAAGGCTTCCTAAGCGTTTAAAAAGGTCACTTAGTCTGTTCCAGTAGCTCCACAATCATGGGGAAGTCTGCTGACTTGACAGATGTCCAGAAAGCAGTCATTGGCACACTCCACAAGGAGGGTAAGCCACAAAAGGTCATTGCTAAAGAAGCTGGCTGTTCACAGAGTGCTATATCCAAGCATATTAATGAAAAGTTGAGTGGAAGGAAAAATTGTTGTAAAAAAAAAAGGGTTACAAATGAAATTAAAGATTTGTTTTCAGATGAAAGTAACACCTTAGACCACTGAGCAACAGTCCAGTTCTTTTTCTCCTTGACCCAGGTAAGACGCTTCTGGCGTTGTCTATTGGTCATGAGTGGCTTGAAACAACGAATGCTGGACTGTTGCTCAGTGGTCTAAGGTGTTTTCAGATGAAAGTAAATCTTTAATTTCATGTGTAAATCAAGGTCCTAGAGTCTAGAGGATGAGTGGAGAGGCACACAATCCAAGCTGCTTGAGGTCTAATGGGAAGTTTCCACAATCAGTGATGGTTTGGGGAGCCATGTCATCTGCTGGTGTAGGTCCACTGTGTTTTATCAAGACCAAAGTCAGCACAGCTGTATAACAGGAAATTTTTGAGCACTTCATGCTTCCCTCTGCCGGCAAGCTTTTGGGAGATGGAAATTTCATTCTCCAACAGGACTTGGCACCTATCCACACTGCCAAAAGTACCAATACCTGGTTTAAAAACAACAGTATCACTGTGCTTGATTGGCCAGCATTGGCCTGACCTTGACAATACCCCATAGAGAATGAGGTTAAGAGGAAGATGAGATACACCAGACCCATCAATGCAGACGTTAACATGCATAACACCTCAGCAGTGCCACAGGCTGATTGCCTCCATGCCACTCCGCATTGATACAGTAATTAATGCCAAAGGAGCCCCGAGCAAGTATTGAGTGCATTTACTGAACATACATTTCAGTAGGCCAACATTTCGGTCTTTAAAATCATTTTTCAAGCTGGTGTTATAAAGTATTCTAATTTACTGTGATAATGACTTTTGGGTTTCCATTGGCTGTAAGCCATAATCATCAACATTAAGAGAAATAAACACTTGAAATAGATCACTCTGTTTGTAATGACTACATTTAGATTGTGAGCCCCATCGGGGACAGTGATGATAATGTGTACAAACTGTAAAGCCCTGCAGAATAAGTTAGCGCTATATAGAAAAGAAAAAAAAATATCTGAGTTTACTTTTTGTATTGAAGAACTGAAATAAGTTAACTTTTTGATGATATTCTAATTTAGTGAGAAACACTTTATCACCACGTCTCAAAGAAAAAACTTAAACTAGCAGTGCATTTTTGGGGTCCCCACACTGTTCTCCAAAATGTAAATTAAAAGCAATGAAATTTTGCATTTACATCAAAAATGGTATCAATGAAATTGTCAGCTTGCAGTGCAAGAGACAATACCTCATCTCTGGAGGGGGAAGCAGAGCATTCTCTTCTCTGCTCTGCGTGCTGCACTTACTTGGCACCAACCCCTGCTGCAGTGCGTGCTTTTCCTTCTTATACCCCTCTGTCAGCGTACTCTCTCTAGGCTCTCCCCGCCCCCTCCTGTCAGCTGGAAACTCCATCTCTCTTCTCCCCTCCTGCAGCAGGGGAAGGTCCACCTCCCTCAGGCTTCCCCTCCAGAAACAGAAGATGCAGCCCTTTCAGTTCCAGACCAGGCATGCAGGTACCCACAGTCCAGTCCACCTCCTTACATAAGATAGAGATTTAGCATTAGGAAATAATTGATTTAGAAGAGGATTGCTGTGAGGTAAGAGAGAAACATTTCCTGGATTATAGTCAGTCAGGACCAGGGAGGCCTTAGAGCTTAGTGCCCTGGGGCGATGCAGTGACAGTGGTAGCGAAAGCTGGAGCTACAGTGGAAGTCACACCAGTACAGACAAGGGACGCCAGAACCGTCCACATGGACTATAGACCCAGGACACCACAGCAGTCACGCAACTTGAAGTGAAGAGAACCTCAGCCATCCACAGCATCAGAATAGATAAGCAACTCGTCAGTGCAGTTTTAAGGGCCAGAATGTGGCAACTCATTGTTTAAGCAGAAACCCTTAGCACCGGTCCAGGGACCCCACAGAAGCAGTGAGCACAGACAGTAAAGACGCGATGCAGAGAAAAAAGACAGAACAGAAGGGCACTACTCTCTTTCAGTGGTTTTATTCTTTGGTGAATAATGATCTTGAGTCTGGGGCAAAACAGAACGACGAAGGCATAACCGTAGCAGAATTGCGCAGCGGGAGTGCTGATGTATCGTCAGGGACGGTCCGACCTGGGCCCGTGCTTTGTGAACACGAGACTAATGCAAGGAAAGAAATGAAACATTGTTTTGTGAAACCTGTTGTAAAGCATTTGAAGTCATTGGATGTGCTGTGTAACTTAACCAGTAAAAATATTATTGTTGAAGTTGAATTGGACGGTGTCTGTTTCTCCTGACCTATCTGGAGAGGATCTCCCACAGCAGAGAAGGAAATCAGAAGAAGCTGGACCTGAAGGCACAGGTATGCTGACAAATGGTGACTGTTTCTGTAAGGGAAGGCCAGGACACTAATGCCCAGGTGTCCTTGGCCATGACTACGGTCCTGGCTGAACCTTACATTTGGTGAAGTCGGCAGGATGCGACTACTTCGCTATGCGGAGGAACCACGAAGAGAAAAGTTGATGATGATTTGTGTGTGGCTGCTGTGCCCTTGGAAAATGGCAAAGAAGATGTGGATGAAGTAATTGCTGTGTTTAGAAAAGTTAAAGAAGAATTTGTGATGGCGTCTCAACCCCATACCCCGGAGGCTGGGCATACAGTCAGCAAGGCTATGTTTCTGGGGGCCTCACTCAGTGGAGTGCCCTTTCCCAACTCCCAGGCAGGCCGCATGGAGTGCGGGGGTTCATCTGGAGTTATATGCGGGCCTGGAGCAGGCGCAATCGGCCTCTGTTCCCCCGGTCAATGAACGGCCAGGTTTTGCCCTTCTCCTCCAGTCCAGGGATCCCACAAAAGCAGTGAGCATGGACAGTAAAGACGCGGTGCAGACAAAAAAAGACAGAACAGAAGGGCAGTACTCTCTTTCAGTGGTTTTCTTCTTCAGTGAATAATGATCTTGAGTCTGGGGTGAAACAAACCAAGGGAGGCATAACCATAGCAGATTTCGTCAGGGACGGTCCAACCTGGGACCGCGCTTTGTGAACACAAGAGTAACGCAAGGAAAGAAAAGGAACATTGTTTTATGAAACCTGTTGTAAAAAGTGTGAAGTCTTTGGATGGGCTGTGTAACAAAACCAGTAAAGAAAAGATGTTATTGTTGAAGTTGAATTGGACTGTGTCTCAATTTCTCCTGACCTATCTGGAGAGGATCTCCCACAGCAGAGAAGGGAATCAGAAGAAGCTGAACCTGAAGGCACAGGTATGCTGACAAATGGTGAATATGTTTCTGTTAGGGAAGGCCAAGATACTAATGCCCAGGCGTCCTCGACCATGACTACGGTCCTGGCCGAACCTTACACATGCTCTGTTGCCCCTGTCTGCTCTCTGAAATGCCTGCTTACTCTGTTACCTGCTCTCTCTTACCCCTGCCTGCTCTCTGTATGAGCTGTTTTTTCTAAAGTAAAACTTCAGTATTCGGGTTAAATTACCATATTGGCACTTTGCGATAAGTAAGTGGGTTTTGGGTTGCATTTTGGACACTTGGCCTCTGAAAGGTTCGCCATCACTGACCTAACTTATTGATCCAGAGGAAGGCAAAAACCCCTAATAGCTCCACATTAGGGGAAAAATTTGACATGGATCAACGTGTCATCACAGAGTCTAGTAACCTGTAATAATATATTTTGCGAGAAAGTCATCCAGGCCCTCTTCGAACATTTTTAGTGACCATTTCAAAATCGTTCCCCCATAGTCGCCTACTTTGTACTGCCAATTTTTTTTTCTACTTTACTTCAATTAGGAAGATTTGGTTGTATGGTCTAATACTCTGATTTTACTATAGGGCATATTTCAGCAATTAAAATAGAAATTTTTCCAAAATTACTCTATCTTTTTGAAAACTTGACTAGCCAAATCCTAATGTATCTTAAAGCTATGTAAGCAGGAATCTTTAGATTAAGGGCTAATAAACTACTTGGAATTTTTATGGGCTAATAAACGACATGGAATAGCAAAGTCAGTTCTTTTATCAGGTAGAAACATTGGTCGGCTGGCAGATCCTATTATAACTTTTGAAAGAATAGCTAAATGGTCTGTCCTCTAAGCTTATACAAAATGGACAGAGCAGAGGTGAAGAAACTTTGGCTTGCTTCTATTCATGAGGTAACAAGTGTACACTGGCGCTTCCTGGTCTATACGCTGTGGATAATAGGGGATTAACTGCTGCTGGTATATACTGGGTCTGTGCTTACCCAGAAATGCAAAAAAAATAAATGGAAGAAATACCTGCGCAAGTGGGGTTATCCAGAATATGAATCAGACCACAGTACTGCCTTGCTGGTAGCGAGGTAGCGAGCACACCGGGATAAACTGTATGCGGTGGTGGACGTGCCACAGCGGTGTGAATTGGAGATGTGACGCTGAAGAGAAGTCGCCCCAATAGGCGATGTGGTCGGGTGATCTCCAACGCTAACAGCCGCTGAAGATGGGGAAGAGTGGCGGCGCGCTCCGGCCGAGAGGCGCCGCCAGTATAAATCATCAGGGGAGCATACCAAGGGCTTTACACCCTGTGGTACGTGCTCCTGTTGCATTCGTACCAATTTTAGGAAAACAATACAGACTACCTTCACCAATCCTCGTAATAAGTCAGTGTTCAGGATTAATGACACCATCAACTGTTTTACCACCGGAGTCATTTATCTAATTAGGTGCCCGTGTGATAAAATCTACATTGGTCGCACCAAACGAAAACTCATGGACCGGATTAAAGAACACTTTAACAACATTGAGAAAGGTTTTTTTTGGTCACCCCCTCTCTAGACACTTTAAGGAATGCCACAATAGATCCACTTAGGCTGGTTTCACATTTGCGTTTTTTTTCGCGGTAATTTAGCGCTAAATAGCGCATGCGTTTTTTTTCCTATACTTTGCATGGGATGCGCTTATGTGCGCATACACATGCGTTTGTACGCGTTTTACCGCGCATGCGTTTTTTTGCGGTATGCGCTCGGGCGCACAAAATGCAACTTGTTGCATTTTTTGTGCGTCCGATTTGCCTCAAAAAAACGCATGCGCGCGCAATGCGTTTTTTTACAGCAAGACACCCATTATAAGTCTATGGTGAGCATATGTGCGCATTGGCATGCTTATGTATGCGTTTTTTTGCACATGCGTTTTTTTTTTTTACCATTAGTTTAGACAATGGAATTTAGGGGTTTGGGTAAAGTTAGGGTTAGTTAAGGGGGTTTAGGGTTAGGGTCAGGGTTAGGGTTAGGGTCAGGGCTAGGGTTAAGTATGGTTAGGGTCAGGGTTAGGGTTAGGGTTAGGGTCAGGGTTAGGGTTAAGTATGGTTTGGTTAAGGGTTAGGGTCAGGGTTAGGGTTAGGGTCAGGGTTAGGGTTAAGTATGGTTTGGTTAAGGGTTAGGGTTAGGGTCAGGGTTAGGGTTAAGGTTAAGTATGGTTTGGTTAAGGGTTAGGGTCAGGGTTAGGGTTAAGTATGGTTTGGTTAAGGGTTAGGGTTAGGGTTAGGGTCAGGGTTAGGGTCAGGGTTAGGGTTAGGGTTAGGGTTAGGGTCAGGGTTAGGGTTAAGTATGGTTTGGTTAAGGGTTAGGGTCAGGGTTAGGGTTAGGGTCAGGGTTAGGGTTAAGTATGGTTTGGTTAAGGGTTAGGGTTAGGGTCAGGGTTAGGGTTAGGGTTAGGGTTAGTAAAGTCATGGTTTGGGTTAGTGTGAGGGGCCACCTAATGTTGGAAAAAAACGCAAACGCGGTAAAAGCGCACTAAAAACGCATACAAACGCATAAAAACGCTGCGTTTTTTTCATGCATGCTCATAAAAATGCTTGAAAAAAACGCAGCAGTTGTATGCTTTTGTATGCGTTTTTCAATGCGTTTTTTTGCGGGAAAAACGCGCTGCAAAAAAAAGCAAGTGTGCCTAAGGGAGCATTTTTTTGTGGTATCCAAGTGGTACGTAGAAACGTTAGAGGTGGTAACTACTTGGGGCAAATGTCCCGGGTTGAAACAAAGTGGATTTTCACTCTGGACTGTTTGGCCCCTAGGGGCCTCAACCATGAGGTTGAACTACATGCTTTCTCATGATAAGTCCTAAATTACCATCTAGCCACAAATTTATTTTAATCCATCTGATTTTGTAGTTCAACAAATACTTTGTTTTTTAATAATCTTTTATAGATTTGTATATACTCTTAGAATCAGTTGTGCTAACAGATAGTACACTCTTTTATACATTTACCAATTCCCTAATTTATATATATGGTTTTATAACAGTTTTTATTTTTATTTCAATAAAAGTTGTTTTTAATTCATATTACACCCTTTTAATATATGGGCTCTTGATGTATTTGCCACTTATTTTGGTTGGTAGCAGGTGTAGCATACATTGAAATCCTCTTCCCTTTCAGGTGGTGGGTGGGGAGTGGGGGGGGTGGTTTTTGGGCCATATATAGGGATAGATGTAGCAGAGTCTGACAGCCCTGACGAAGAAGGTCCGTAGACCTTAGAAACGCGTTGGCTTCTAGTTTGGCCTGCACACGCTCCCTTCCTTCCCCGGTGACGTCACCCAGCCTCGCCTCCCACCCTCCCCTCCATGCCACAGCTGCTGTATACTGGCGGCGCCTCTCGGCCGGAGAGCGCCACCGCATACAGTTTATCCCGGTGTGCTCGCTACCTCGCTACCAGCAAGGCAGGACTGTGGTCTGATTCATATTCTGGATAACCCCACTTGCGCAAGTATTTCTTCCATTTATTTGCTTCTATTCATGCCCATTGCTGTGGACCAACCAATACACTTCACTTTTGCTCTTGGATCCTACGACCTTTGTGAGAGACAACTGAAAGACATGCACTTCGAAGTTTCTGCTATCTTGTCCTCTGACTTTCACCCCTATTTACCAATTAGTCTTACCTCAGTAATGATTAAGTTCTGATTCTAACAAAATGATTCTTCTTTGCAGATACACAGTTATAAGATGAGACTTATAATATTCTTTGTGGTACCCACACTTTACACCCCCTCTTCTTCAAGCCCACAAAGTGGAAAGGGGCATGAATGTTCTCCTTGGCTCCCACGACCTCTCCTCAGGATCGAACCCATTCCAATCCACTAGAAAAAAAGTTTTTCCCTTTTACCCTTTTAGTAGCCAGAATATTTTCTACCTTGAAGACATCTTCAGAACTGAATGGAGCAGGAGTGGTACGCAGGTCATTGAAAAAAAAAGCTTAAGATGACAAGCTCGAGGAGAGACATGTGGAATGAGTTGTGGATGCAGAAAGAGGCTGGGAGCTTGAGCTTGTAGGATACAGTATTTATCTGTTTGAGAATCTTGAAAAGACCAATAAAATGAGGGCACAGCTTGTACATGGGTAGCCTGAGCCAGACAAACTTCGAAGAAAGCCAAACCTTGTCCCCAGGAAGAAAGTAAGAATGGTCCAGACAGGTCTCTTCTTGTCTCTTCATCCTTACTGAATACTTCACCAATGTAGCCTTGGTGTCCTCTCAAATTCTTGAGAGGGCTTCGGCCCACAGGGATGTTGAAGGTAGTAGCTACAGGGAATGGAATATTGGGGTGTTGACCATACACAATAAAAAACAGAGAGAACACACTCACATGATAATTGTAGGAGAATTCGGCCCAAGGTAGGTGTTCATCCCAAACACTGTGCTGAGCACTGACAAAATGCTGCAGGTAGTTGGTTAGGATCTGGTTGACCCGCTCTACCTGCCATTGGATTGGGGATGGTAGGCTTAAGAAGTCCAGGGTTACATGTAGTAGCTTGCAGGCAGCTCTCCAGATCCAAGCTGTGAACTGGGCACCTAGATTAGAAACTATATGGAGAGTAACCCGTGAAAACAAAAGATATGCTGGATGAACTTCTCAGAGAGCACAGGAGCAGAAGGGAGGCCGGAAAATGGAGTAAAGTGGGCCATTTTTGAGACGCATTCCACAACTAACCAAATGATGGTACTTCCAGCTGAAACTGGAAATCGGTGATGAAGTCCATTGTGATATGCTACCATGGAGCTGACGGTACGGGCAGTGGAAATAACCGACTGGACAGAAGCTGCTTCGGAGTCTTATTCTGAGCACAGGACAGACAGGTTGAGATGAAATCTGAATTATATTTGTGCAGGGATGGCCACCAATAATGCCAAGAAATTGAAAGATACGTTTTCTTCTGTCCGTCATGACTGGCCAATTTGGGTCACTTACCCCACTGAAGAACCAGCCGTCTGTCTGGTTCAGTGACAAAGGTCTTTCTGAATGGAATCTGAGACAAGTCCAATGGAGCAACAGTAAGCATTTTGGAGGACTCGATGATGCGCTGAGGCTACTACTCCTGGTCAGAAGGCAGAAAGGACCTAGAAAGCTGCCTTGATGTTTTTGTCAGCTGTTTGGAAATTGAGAACAAAATCAAAACGGACGAAGAACAAAAATCACCTGGTTTGATGCATATTTAGTTGCTGTGCGGACTGCAGCTAGGCTTGGTTCTTGTGGTCAGTATAGATAATTACAGGATGAACTGCTCCTTGAAGTAGAAAGCGCCACTCCTCCAAAGCCAATTTGATCACCAACAGTTCTTGATTGCCTATTGAGTAGTTGCCTTCTGGAGCTGAGAAGGCTTTGGAAAAGAAACAGAAGGTCACCAAATGTCCAGTAGGAAACTTCTGAGTAAGAACGGCATTGGACCCAGAGGAAGAAACATCCACCTCCAGAATTGCTTATTACTGTTTGGGCTATGCAGCACTGGAGCTGAAGAGAAGGCCTGTTTTAAGGAGGAAAAGGCGCTCACAGCCTCCAGAATACATACCCTAGATTTAGCATTTTTACGGGTCACGGAAGAAATTGGAGTGGTCTGAGAGGAGAAAAGTGGAATGAATTGGCTGTAGTAATTTACAGATCACAGAAATCGCTGGATAGCTTTCAGGCCACCAGGATGAGGCTACTTCAGAACAGCAGACACTTTCTCGGCATCCATCCTCAGTCTGGTCTCAGAGATGGTATATCCTAGGAAGGGAAGAGAACTTTGCTCAAAGAGGCACTTCTCAAACTTGGCGTACATATAGTTCTTCCTCAACCTCTGTAGGATCTGGCCGACATCCCTCCTGTGAGTAGGAAGATGGGGGAGAACACTAGTTTGTCATCCAGGTAAACAAGTTTAGAGTGGATCTTGGATGTTAACGTTTGAACAACTGCTGTGGCATTGCAGAACTCAAACAGCATTATGCAATTCTGATAATGGCCATCCCAGATGGTAAAGGCAGTCTTCCATCTTCCATTTGTTCCCCTGGCATATTTGGATCAGTTTATATGCTCTCCGAAGATCAAGTTTAGTAAAGATTTCAGAAAATCTGAGACGATAAAACAACACTGAGAAAAGGGACAAGGTTTATACTTATTCTTGATCGTTATTTGGTTGAAGCCCCTATAGTCAATAACAAAGAAGAATCCTGCTCTAGCTGGGGAAGATTATATCCAGATAAATCCCCTGGCTAAGTTCTCGTTGATATAGTCGAACATGCCTCGGATCTCTACCTAGGACAGAGGATAGATACTTGAGGAGAAGAACTAGGAAGATCTATAGGGTAGTGGTACAGCCTATGTGGTGGTAGCGTCTCCGCTTCCTTTTAATCGAAAATGTCTGTTAGGTCCATTAAGCAGGAGGCAAGCCCTGTAACTTTGATGGACTAACCGCAGGTCGAGCAGGACGAAAGGGAACAAGACATTTCTCATGACAGGTATGACCCCAGCGAAGTACTTCTCCAGATCTCTAATCCAAGACATGCTCATATAGTCATAGCCAGGGCAGGCCCAGGAGCAGGGAATGAGACAGACCTGGTAGCACATAAAAGGAGATCTTCTCAGAATGCAACATTCCTACCCAAAGTTCAACTGGCTCAGAAACCAAACAAACTGCTTTGGATAGAGGTCTCCCATCTACAAATGATACCACCAAAGAACTTTGTAGATGTCTGATGTGGATCTGGTATCGATCCACTTCAGCCTGTTGTATGAAATAGTCTGCAGAAGCAAAGCTCAGATAGGCTGATTCAATGAAATGGTTGTATTGCCACAGGAAATGGACACAGACAGAGTCAGGGGAAGAAAGGAGTAGTTCTCACCTAGGGTAGCCTCTCCTACTGATCCGAAGCTTTGAAGTTTCTCGACTTCTCTGGACAGGATCAAATTACATGTTCGGGACTGCCACAGTAGAAGCAACTCTCCTTGGCACGAATTTCCTCCTGATGATGCTCGGAAAAGTTTCACCTGGTCAACTTGCATGGGTTAAGAGGATCGTGTGGAAGCTGAGGTCTGCGGCTTGATTGGCCTTTGGGAGGTTGAGACCAAGCGCATAGGTCTTCTCTCTTTGATCACCTCCTTGGAATGCTCTTGAAACCTAAGGTAGATCTGCGTTGCCAAGAGTACTAAATCATCTAGAGAGGTGGGAACATCTCGAAAGGGTCAACTCATCCTTAATTCTACCCGGCAGGCCCTCCCAGAAGGCAGCTACCAGCGTTTCATTATTCCAGCACGGGTATACAGACTGGCACAGCAAGTACGGCTGGTATACAGGCATGCAAGGCAGATGCAGGCAGGTACAGCTGGAGATGCATTAACCCCTTTCTGCCATATGATGTACTACTATCCCGTCCATGTGCCCTGGGACTTAATTCCCAAGGACGGGATAGTACGTCATAGCCGATCAGTGGCGCTGACGAAGCTGCAGGCAGCAGCGACACGCGTTGGGCATTTGTGGGCTGAGTGGTCTCCCTTGGTAATTATTATGTGACTCAATCTGTTCTCTTTCTCCTTTTTTCCCCATATGCATGGGATGGTATCTGAGATCTGTATGGCTTTCCCTGGGTATTTTACCATTATGTGAACTAACATTGCTCTTTTCACCTGTTCATCTGCATGAGGCACAAACCCTCTTTGAGGATGCATGCACAATTGATACAAATTCATTATTTATAGTGCAAGCTATTCATTAGCTAGTTCTTAGTCCTTTTTTCATATTCTTAAGAGGCAAGAGACATCTAATAAATCACATATAGAAATTTAATATAAACTTATTGTTATTCATTATCCATTGGGAGAAAAAGAGCATTGCTGCAAATTTATGCTATTTGAATATTTGTGATTGCTATATCATGTATACTTTGCATGTATATGTATGCTCACATCCACTTGCCCACACTGTTTTCATTGATGTTTTTTTTAACTGTTTTTATTATGCACTTGGTTTCTTGGCATTGTATGAACAATAAGTCTTTTTGCATATTGATATTCAGCTGTGAGTGCGCTTCATCCTGTGCTTCTTTTTCTTGTTTCTCTCATGAATTAAATGTTACCACTAACATGAAGTACAATATGTCACGAGAAAACAATGTCAGAATCACCGGGATCCATGGAAGCGTTCCAGAGTTATTACCTCATAAAGGGACAGTGGTCAGAATTGTAAAAACTGGCCTGGTCATTAACATGCAAACAACCCTTGGGGGTAAAGGTGCTAAATAATGTCTCACAGGCATTGACTGGAGACACTTTAGGACAGCTAGCACTGGCACCCCTGATCTGTCGGGAAGCAGGAGCAGGAAGAGGAAGCACGGACTGCGGGCAGAGGCAGTCTTGAGTCAACATCCCTGCTGGGGGAGAGAAGGATGGGAAGTGTGCAGGGACGCTGACTCTACAACAGGTGGTCGCACCAGTAGTTAGTGATACAGAAGGATTGACTTTAATGAGGCAAACTGAGTTTGGACTCTGTTTGACCTTGTTTCTGGCAGTGTCGGTCTTGTTAGCTGAACACAATAGCATTGCCTATTACTTCATTGTCTCCAGGCCCTTTTATGTCCAAATCTTGACCCGGAGCTGCCATTCCTGGTCCACCTGCTGCAGACTGGATTCCTCAGTTCCTCAGTCTCTGTGCTACCATCAAAGTAACTATATTTTATAATTTGATTTTCTATGCTGCAAAAATGATTGTAAATGTGTTCTAGTTATTATTAATAGTATACACTAGAAGGTTGAGACAAGAGCGCAATAGGGTCTTATCCGGGTAAAATGTATAAATAATTAGAGTAATTATACTCACCTTTTAAGAAAAAAAGTAAAGCCTGTATAATATGTCAGCCTGCTGCACGTCCAACGGCCCACAGCGGAACCACAACAAAGTTACTTAGGAATAAATTCATGGACTTTGAGTGCGCTGCCAGACAAATTTCATAATCACACAAGGTTACAAAAAGTTAACCCTTTAATCCCTACGCGTTTCGAAGTATAACACTTCTTCTTCAGGGGTTGACACATGAAATACAAAGAGCTGTCACAGCATTTATACATCCTGAATTCAAATTTGGCGCCATGAAAGACACGAGGTGCGCCGCAAAGGTCAAAGATCACAGTAGTATATAAAAGTTAACTGTTCTATAAAACATAAAATCAATTATATATTTATTATATTTTGCAGATGAAAAGGAATGAGGAAAGAGGAAAAAGAAAAAATGTGAATATGAGAAAGAAAAACGAGAATCGTAGTGCGACAAACACACCTCTGCACCAGAGAAAGTGCTCGGATTAGAAACAGAAAAAAAGAACCAAAAAGAGAGAAATATATCTCCGAAATAAATGAATAAAGTGTATATTAATATGTGTATGAAAGTGATGTGTTATTAAAAAAGTTTTTTTGTGTGAATAAAAAGTGTATAAAATATTGAATAAATGATTAAATAATTGGAGTGTTCAAATTAATTTCCTATGAGTTCCAAAGGAAATCAGTGGCGCAATTCAATGAGTGAGGATGCACTCGAAAGAAATCCCAAAAAAACAAGGGATCGATCACCAGTAAGGGCAGAAGATAATATAATAAAATGTAGACTTAATATTCATATTAAAAATAAAATATATATTTAATTTGTTAAAAATATGTTAAAAAATAGGGAAACATTAAGAGCATGGAGGATTATGAAAGAGAAATAACAAGGAATCAAGTAAAAGAGTGAACAGAAATATGTCTATGTGCATACAAAAACGAAAAAACGCATTAGTTATTTAATTCCCAAGAAAAAATGAAGATACAAAATTTTTGAAAAATTACTCAGTTAACCAGGAATAAATTATCAGAAACGAAAAATTATATTAATAATCAAAAGAATATATGGATAAAATTAACCCATTGTGTTTAATAACATATACATGAGGATTTATTTAAAAATAGATATAAAAATATATAATTCAAAGGGCGTAATACGATCCGAAATATTGGAAGCGTGAAGGTGTGGATTATTAAAAAACATGTTTAACCCATTGTATTGATGTGGAAATGAATCATTATGTTCTATAAGGAGGAAGAAAAGAACCCGAATATTAGTGAGGGACCATGATTAATGGACAGTAAAAAAAGAGGGGGGGGGGGGGGAATTTATATGCAATAAAAAAACTTTGAAAAAGGGAATATATCTGAATGCATATATAATCCTGAACGATTTTTATTATAGTAAGATATATGTAAGAATAAGTATTTTTAATATTGTGAAATATATGTAAAAATGAGAATCAATTTTTATATTGAAAAAATTTTTTTTTGAGAATCCAGAGTTCTTTAGGTATATAAACCGGACTGACATGAATAGATTGATAAAAACCATAAGGAAAATTAACCCATTGTGTCTCATATGGGGAAAGAAGAACCCAGTGGAATAGAAGGGAAAAGGGAAGAAAAGAAAGTACAACTAAATGCAGCAATGTACGGGGAGACCACTAACACAATAATATAATGAAAGTACTCATAAAAATACTGGACAATAAAATAGATAAATTAACCCATTAATAAGGTTTACAGATAACAAGATAACGAGAATATTAAAGAAACACTTCAGAAATTTCATTTAACCCGTTGGGTTTCAGAGTATTCAACCTATACATCCAAAAGATTTCCTTTCTATTTAGTTGCCCCATCCTATCAGGATGGTTAATAGGAATCTGTTCAATAGGGCTAATCCTTAATCCTTGAGGGTTCTTATCATGTTTGATAGCAAAATGTCTGGACAGACCATGCAGTAAAAAACCTTTTTTAATGTTATACCTATGGGAATTTATTCTAAGATGTAGCGGTTGTGTGGTTCTGCCGACATATTGTCTCCCACAGTCACACTCAATTAAATAAATCACATATTCCGAAGTACAATTAAGAAATTCCCGGATGGGAAAAGATTCATTCGTAGTGGTTGATCTAAACCATTTAGTTCTATGTGTTATATTAACGCAACAGGCGCAATTTTTCTTCCCACATCGGAAGATGCCCCTTGGTGGACTGTTGGTTGTTACTAGAGTTTTTTTCTCATTTTTTAAAACGACTGGGAGCTACAAGATTTTTGATATTAGGAGCCCTCCTGAAAGTAATCCTCGGATTATTAGGGAGAACTTTTTGCAGAAGTGGGTCATTAAGTAGGATGTGCCAGTTCTTACAAAGAACTTTCCTTATTTCTTTGTTCTCCATGCAAAATTGTGTTATAAAATTAGTAGTGAATTTATTATCATCAGTTTTGGCTTTTTTTATTCCATTAACCAGGGAATTCTGGGCTATATTTAAACATTTATTATAAGCACTTATGATTAAATTCTCAGGATATTCCTTTTTATTAAATCTATTCATCAGGATTTTCGCTTGATTTTTATAGTCCTCTATATTTGAACAATTTTTCCTTATCCTTCGATACTGGTTCTCGGGAATATTCCTGAGCCACTTTCCATAATGACCACTGTTAAAAGGTATATAACTATTAATATCAACATTCTTGAAAAACGTTTTTGTTAAAATACAATTGTCCTTAATGAAAATTGTAAGATCTAAGAAGTTGATTTCATTATTATTAGATATTGATGAAAAAGACAGACCCCAGTTATTCATGTTCATTGCTGTGACAGCTCTTTGTATTTCATGTGTCAACCCCTGAAGAAGAAGTGTTATACTTCGAAACGCGTAGGGATTAAAGGGTTAACTTTTTGTAACCTTGTGTGATTATGAAATTTGTCTGGCAGCGCACTCAAAGTCCATGAATTTACTTCTAGTTATTATTAAAAGATCTGTGGAAATCCTGTCCCACTTTTTGATAAAATTACTTTGACAAATCTATCCCTGTGTGATGCCCTATTAATGCGCACTGCTTTAGAGCTTCAGAACACAGTCATCTAACTGCTGCAAGGTTTTGTTTTTGCATGTTATGTGCGTTCCAAGAGTGTCCTCTAGTGTTGAGTACAGTAAATATAGATATACAGTATCAGCCATGTACCGTGAGCATTGTTGTGAGATACAATATACACAATGCAGAAAGAATAATTCACCACTAAATAAAGAAAATATTTATTGTTCACAAAAGTATAAAAAAAATCCAGTCATCGTGGTTTTTAAGCATTCATGTCGCCCTTAGCTGTGGCCTTTAACCCCTTCACGACCTTTGACGCCACGTAGGCGTCATGAAAAGTCGTGCCAGAACGACCCATGACGCCTATGTGGCGTCATGACTTTAAAGCCCCCCTGCGGGTCGGGTGACCTAGGTAACTGAAAGGTCACCCGACCCGCAGATACAGGGGGCTTTGTTCTTCGCCACAGGGGGCGTGGCTTTGCCCCCACGTGGCTACGATCGCTCTGATTGGCTGTTAAAAGTGAAACAGCCAATCAGAGCGATAGTAATATTTCATCAATGAAAATTGATGAAATATTACAATCCAGCCATGGCCGATGCTGCTGTAGCATCGGACATGGCTGGAGACACCGATTCCACCACCCCCACCGGCGATCGCCCCCCCCGCAACTGAATGACAGCGGCGATCTGCCGCCGCTGTCATGATCTGCCCCCCTCCCATTCCCTTCGCTCCCCGCCAGCTTCCGATCCCCCCCTCACCCCATCTCACCTCCTCCGGCACCTTCTCAGTCCCCGTGTCGCTCCCGGTGTCCGGCGGGTCCGGTTCATGGGCGCCGCCATCTTAGAAAATGGCGGGCGCATGCGCAGTGCGCCCGCCCGAATCTGCCGGCTGCAGATTCAATTCTTTCATTTTGATCACTCTCACAGTGATCAAAATGAAAGAAAAAGTAAATAAACCCCCCGATTATCACCCCCATAGGTAGGCACAACTAATAAAATAAAGAAAATATTTTTATTTTTATTTTTCCATTAGGGTTAGGGTTGAAAAGAGGGTTAGGGTTAGGGTTGAAAAGAGGGTTAGGGTTAGGGTTGAAAAGAGGGTTAGGGTTAGGGTTGAAAAGAGGGTTAGGGTTAGGGTTGGAAAAAGGGTTAGGGTTAGGGTTGGAAAGAGGGTTAGGGTTAGGGTTGGAAAGACGGTTAGGGTTGGAAAGAGGGTTAGGGTTAGGGTTGGAAAGAGGGTTAGGGTTAGGGTTGGAAAGAGGGTTAGGGTTGGAAAGAGGGTTAGGGTTGGAAAGAGGGTTAGGGTTGGAAAGAGGGTTAGGGTTAGGATTGGAAAGAGGGTTAGGGTTGGAAAGAGGGTTAGGGTTAGGGTTGGAATTAGGGTTAGCGTTGGAATTAGGGTTAGGCTTGTGGTTAGGGATGTGTTAGGGTTAGGGCTGTGGTTAGCGGTGTGTTGGGGTTAGGGTTGGAGTTAGAATTGAGGGGTTTCCACTGTTTAGGCACATCAGGGGGTCGCCAAACGCGACATGGTGCAACCATTGATTCCAGCCAATTTTGCGTTCAAAAAGTCAAACGGTGCTCCCTCCCTTCCAAGCCCTGACGTGTGCCCAAACAGTGGTTTACCCCAACATATGAGGTATCAGCGTACTCAGGAAAAATTGCACAACAACTTTTGGGGACTAATTTCTCGTGTTACCCTTGGGAAAATAAAAAATTGGGGGCTAAAAAATTATTTTTGTGGAAAAAAATGATTTTTTCATTTTCACGTCTCTGCATTATAAACTTCTGTGAAGCACTTGGGGGTTCAAAGTGCTCACAACACATCTTACATACGTTCCTTGGAAGGTCTAGTTTCCAAAATGGGGTCACTTGTGGGGGGTTTCCACTGTTTAGGCACATCAGGGGCTCTGCAAACATAATGACGACCGCAGACTATTCCATCAAAGTCTGCATTTCAAAACGTCACTACTTCCATTCCGAACCTTGACGTGTGCCCAAACAATGGTTCCCCCCCACATATGGGGTACCAGCGTACTCAGGACAAACTGGACAACAACTTTTGGGGTCCAATTTCTCCTGTTACCCTTGTGAAAATAAAAAATTGCGGGCTAAAAAAATCATTTTTTGAGTAAAAAAAAGATTTTTTATTTTCACGGTTCTGCATTATAAACTTCTGTGAAGCACTTGGGGGTTCAAAGTGCTGCTCACCACACATCTAGATAAGTTCCTTGGTGGTCTAGTTTCCAAAATGGGGTCACTTGTGGGGGGTTTCCACTGTTTAGGCACATCAGAGGCTCTGCAAACGTAACATGATGCCCGCAGACCATTCGATCAAGTCGGTATTTCAAAACGTCACTACTTCCCTTTCGAGCCCCGACGTGTGCCCAAACAATGGTCCCTCCCCACATATGGGGTATCAGCATACTCAGGACAAACTGGACAACAACTTTTGGGGTCCAATTTCTCCTGTTACCCTTGTGAAAATAAAAAATTGCGAGCTAAAAATTCATTTTTTGAGGAAAAAAAAAGATTTTTTATTTTCATGGCTCTGCGTTACAATCTTCTGTGAAGCTCTTCGGGGTTCAAGGTGCTCACCACACATCTAGATAAGTTCCTTGGGGGGGTCTAGTTTCCAAAATGGGGTAACTTGTGGGGGGTTTCCACAGTTTAGGTACATCAAGGGCTCTGCAAATGTAACATGATGCCCGCAGACCATTCCATCAAAGTCTGCATACCAAAACGTCACTACTTCCCTTCCGAGCCCTGACGTGTGCCCATACAGTGGTCATCCCCCACATATGGGGTATCAGCGTACTCAGGACAAACTGGACAACAACTTTTGGGGTCCAATTTCTCCTGTTACCCTTGTGAAAAAAAAATTGTGTGCTAAAATTCATTTTTTTTGAGGGAAAAAAAATGATTTTTTATTTTCACGGCTCTGCATTATAAACTTCTGTGAAGCACTTGGGGGTTCAAGGTGCTCACCACACATCTAGATAAGTTCCTTGGGGGGTCTAGTTTCCAAAATGGGGTCACTTGTGGGGGGGTTTCTACTGTTTAGGCACACAGGGGCTCAGCAAATGTAACATGACGCCCGCAGACCATTCCATCAAGTTCAGCATTTCACTACTTCCCTGCTGAGCCCCAACGTGTGCCCAAACAGTGGTTCCCCCCCACATATGGGGTACCAGCGTACTCAGGACAAACTGGACAACAACTTTTGGGGTCCAATTTATCCTAGTACCCTTGTGAAAATAAAAAATTGCCAACTAAAAAAAATTTTTTTAGGGAAAAAAAAAGATTTTTTATTTTCACTGCTCTGCATTATAAACTTCTGTGAATCACCTGGGGGTTCAAAGTGCTCACTATGCATCTAGATAAGTTCCTTAGGGGGTCTAGTTTCCAAAATGGGGTCATTTGTGGGGGAGCTCCAAAGTTTAGGCACACAGGGGCTCTCCAAACACGACATGGTGTCCGCTAACGATTGGAGCTAATTTTCATTTCAAAAAGTCAAATGGCGCTCATTCCCTTCTGCGCCTTGCCGTGCACCCAAACAGTGCCCCCCCCCACATATGGGGTACCAGCGTACTCAGGACAATCTGGACAACAACTTTTTTGGTTCAATTTCTCCTGTTACCCTTGTGAAAATAAAAAATAGCGTGCTAAAAAATCATTTTTGAGGAAAAAAAATGATTTTTTATTTTCACTGCTCTATGTTATAAACTTTTGTGAAGCACTTGGGGGTTCAAAGTGCTCACTACACATCTAGATAAGTTCCTTAAGGGGTCTAGGTTCCAAAATTGTGTCACTTGTGGGGGAGCTCCAATGTTTAGGTACACAGGGGCTCTCCAAACGCGACATGGTGTCCGATAACGATTGGAGCTAATTTTCCATTCAAAAAGTCAAATGGCGCTCCTTCCCTTCCGGGCCCTGCCGTGCACCCAAACAGTGGTTTATGACCACATATGAGGTATCGGTGTACTCAGGAGAAATTGCCCAACAAATTTTAGGATCCATTTTATCCTGTTGCCCATGTGAAAATGAAAAAACTGAGGCTAAAAGATAATTTTTGTGAAAAAAAGTACTTTTTTTTTTTTACGGATCAATTTGAGAAGCACCTGGGGGTTCAAAGTGATCACTATGCATCTAGATAAGTTCCTTGGGGGGTCTAGTTTCCAAAATGGGGTCACTTGTGGGGGAGCTCCAGTGTTTAGGCACACAGCGACTCTCCAAACGCGACATGGCAAGCGCTAAATATTCCAGCATATTTTCCATTCAAAAAGTCAAATGGCGCTCCTTCCCTTCTGAGCCCTGCCGTGCACCCAAACAGTGGTTTTTGACCACATATGAGGTATCGGTGTACTCAGGGGAAATTGCCCAACAAATTTTAGGATCCATTTTATCCTGTTGCCCATGAGAAAAATGAAAAAATTGATGCTGAAAGAAAATTTTTGTTGGAAAAATTAAAATGTCCTTTTTTTCCTTCCATGTTGCTTTAGTTCCTGTGAAACACCTAAAGGGTTAATAATCTTCTTGAATGTAGTTTTGAGTAGCTTGAGGGGTGCAGTTTTTAGAATGGTGTCACTTTTGGGTATTTTCTACCATATAGACCCCTCAAAGTAACTTCAAATGTGAGGTGGTCCCTAAAAAAAATGGTTTTGTAAATTTTGTTGTAAAAATGAGAAATTGCTGGTCAACTTTTAACCCTTATAACTTCCTAACAAAAAAATATTTTGCTTCCAAAATTGTGCTGATGTAAAGTAGACATGTGGGAAATGTTATTTAGTTACTATTTTGTGTCACATAACTCTCTAGTTTAACAGAATAAAAATTCAAAATTTGAAAATTGCGAAATTTTCACAATTTTCGCCAAATTTCTGATTTTTTCACAAATAAACGCAAAAATTATCGATCTAAATTTACCACTAACATGAAGCCCAATATGTCACGAAAAAACAATCTCAGAATCGCTAGGATGCATTGAAGCGTTAGTTACCAGAGTTATTACCTCATAAAGGGACACTGGTCAGAATTGCAAAAAATGGCCAGGTCATTAAGGTCAAAATAGGCTGGGTCATGAAGGGGTTAAAACAAGTAGGTTGCAGCAGAGATTCTTCATATTTATGAGATACTGTAATGTTTTACTCCAATCAATGCTGTAAAGTAACAGGGGAATAACGATTGTGGTCACAGGGGTGCAACCGAGACTGGATCCTGAATGAAGTGGGGCTCACTGGTGGAAAGGACAATTTTATCTGGATGTGCATCATCGGATTCACATGCAGTTGAAAATTATTGTAGAACAGAGAGTATTTGGCTCCCAGTCCCGCATTAGCTATAGAAGCCGCAGGCCTATCATAGGACCACAGCAGTATTGGACTTCAAGATCCATTGCATGCCGAGCAATGGTGTCACTGCATGACCCAGCGAGCTACTTATTGTGGGATCCAAGACAGATAAGAGACGGTTGTCTTTGTTTTGGTTTGTTAATATCTGATAGCATAAACAGGACATTATTATGGCGCTTGAACCTCTAGGTTCAACCAACAAATTGTAATCCGATTTCTAATATTTTATTATTGTTATTATTATTATTATTATTTATTTATTGTTATAGCGCCATTTATTCCATGGCGCTTTACAAGTAAGGAGGGGTATACATAAAAACAAGTACAATAATCTCAAGCAATACAAATCATAACTGGTACAGGAGGAGAGAGGACCCTGCCCGCGAGGGCTCACAATCTACAAGGGATGGGTGATAATACAGTAGGTGAGGGTAGAGCTGGTCGTGCAGCGGTTTGGTCGATCGGTGGTCACTGCAGGTTGTAGGCTTGTCGGAAGAGGTGGGTCTTCAGGCTCTTTTTGAAGGTTTCGATGGTAGGTGAGAGTCTGATATGTTGTGGTAGAGAGTTCCAGAGTAGGGGTGATGCGCGAGAGAAATCTTGTATGCGATTGTGGGAAGAGGAGATAAGAGGGGAGTAGAGAAGGAGATCTTGTGAGGATCGGAGGTTGCGTGCAGGAAAGTACCGGGAGACGAGGTCACAGATGTATGGAGGAGACAGGTTATGGATGGCTTTGTATGTCATGGTTAAGGTTTTGTAATGGAGTCTCTGGGCAATTGGGAGCCAGTGAAGGGATTGACAGAGAGGAGAAGCTGGGGAATAGCGGGGGGACAGGTGGATTAGTCGGGCAGCAGAGTTTAGAATAGATTGGAGGGGTGCGAGAGTGTTTGAGGGGAGGCCACAGAGCAGGAGGTTGCAGTAGTCAAGGCGAGAGATGATGAGGGCATGGACTAGGGTTTTTGCAGATTCTTGGGTGAGGAATGAACGGATTCGTGAAATATTTTTGAGTTGAAGTCGGCAGGAAGTGGAAAGGGCTTGGATATGTGGTTTGAAGGAGAGATTAGCGTCAAGGATTACTCCGAGGCAGCGAGCTTGTGGGACTGGGGAGAGTGGACAGTCATTTACTGTAATTGATAGGTTCGTAGGGGGGGTCACGTGAGATGGGGGAAAGATGATGAATTCTGTTTTGTCCATGTTGAGTTTCAGAAATCTAGCGGAGAAGAAGGATGAAATAGTGGACAGACATTGAGGGATTCTGGTTAGTAGGGAGGTGATATCTGGTCCAGAGATGTAGATTTGTGTGTCATCAGCGTAGAGATGATACTGAAAGCCATGAGATTCTATGAGCTGTCCCAGGCCAGAGGTGTAAATAGAGAACAGCAGGGGGCCAAGGACTGAACCTTGTGGGACTCCGACAGATAGGGGGCGAGGTGAGGAGGTGGTGTGTGAGTGGGAGACGCTGAATGTCCGGTCTGTTAGGTATGATGAGATCCAGGATAGGGCCAAGTCTGTGATGCCGAGGGATGAGAGGGTCTGTAATAATAGGGAATGGTCCACTGTGTCAAAGGCAGCCGACAGGTCCAGGAGGAGGAGGACAGAGTAGTGTCACTTGCTCTTGGAGGTTAAGAGGTCATTGGTGACCTTAGTAAGGGCAGTTTCAGTGGAGTGGTGTGACCGGAAGCCAGATTGTAAGCGGTCGAAGAGGGAGCAAGAAGAGAGATGGGAGGACAGTTCAAGGTAGACATGTTGTTCCAGTAGCTTGGAGGCGTAGGGGAGAAGTGATATAGGGCGATAGCTAGATACAGAGGATGGGTCAAGAGAGGGCTTTTTGAGGATAGGTGTGATGGAGGCATGTTTAAAGCTTGAGGGGAAAACACCAGTTGTTAGTGATAGGTTGAAGAGATGGGTTAGGGTTGGGATGAAGACTGTGGTGAGGTTTGGTATGAAGTGGGATGGGATCGGGTCGAGTGCACAGGTGGTGAGATTGTTATTCTACTTCTTCTCCACGTTTTCTGCAATTAATGCGGCCTGAACCCCCTGGATTGTAATATTTCATCAATTTTCATTGATGAAATATTACAATCACTCTGATTGGCTGTTTCACTTTTAACAGCCAATCAGAGCGATCGTAGCCATGTGGGGGCAAAGCCATGTCCCCTGTGGTGAAGAACAAAGCCCCCTGTATCTGCGGGTCGGGTGACCTTTTAGTGACCCCGGTCACCCGACCTGCAGGGGGGCTTTGAAGTCATGACTAGAGTTGAGCGAAACGGGTCGAAAAATTTCAAAAGTCGCCGACTTTTGGTAAAGTCGGGTTTCATTAAACGAAACCCGACCCTAGGGTGAGGTCGGCCACGAGCTCGGCGACTTTAACGCCAAAGTCGCTTTTCAAAAGTTTGTTTTCCGCCCTTTTTCAGCCAATCAGGATCCACGGACACTGTGGGCAACGTGATGACATAGGCAGGGGTCACCATCTTTGAGAAGGGCATGCAAGTGATTGGCTTGCTTTGGGGGCGTCACAGGGGGTATAAAAGGGCGTGCACGCCAACCGCCATGTTACTCATGCTGATCTCAGAATAGGCAGAGCTGCTGCTGCTGCTGATTCTGTAGGGAGAGCGTTAGGCAGGGAAGAAGACACCAAAAACTGCTTCTGCTGCTAGCGATTTTGCCTGTACAACACACCAGTGGAGGCTATATTTTGCTGGATCAGCTGTGTTGGTTGTTAGGCTGCCTTATAAGGCTTCCTGATAGCTGCATTGCTGTTTTCCCACTGCTCTGCAAACTGCTTTTTTAAAAGCAATCCAAATTTTTTTTTTGTCCTGGTGAGGTACTGAGCGTGCGTTTTTTCACACCATACAGCGGTGTACGCTCCTCACACAGTACCGTGTAACGGCTGTTATCACGGCCACAGTGAAGCTATCTGTGTGTGACTCTGTAAGGATAAGTCGAGGACATGTTCTGTTCTTACAGACCTCCACCTTCTAGTTTTGTCTGGTTTTCAAACAGTTAAGTATATTTGCTGTTTGATCACATACAAAACTATAGAGAGACAGCGTGTGTCAGTCCGTATACTTAAAAAACACGGAGCTTGACAATTTTACGGACACTGGACAGCGGTGTACGTGCACGCTCCTCTCTCAGTACCATGTAACGGCTGTTATCACGGCCACAGTGAAGCTATCTGTGTGTGACTCTGTAAGGATAAGTCGAGGACTTGTTCCGTTCTTACAGACCTATACTCTAGGGAGATTCCTATTCTGCCCAATTCTATATACACCTTGTAGTTTGTCATACACTAGCCAATTTCTGCCTGTGACATAGCGGTGTGATATTCACTGGGCCTCACACAATCCAACAGTGTCCACAAGTGTGTTCAGAAATTCTACATCTCCCCTGTCCTATAGTGACATTTTTCACACCTGTGACATTGAGACTGTGACATAGCGGTGTGATATTCACTGGGCCTCACACAATCCAACAGTGTCCACAAGTGTGTTCAGAAATTCTACATCTCTCCTGTCCTATAGTGACGTTTTTCACACCTGCGACATTGAGCCTGTGACATAGCGCTGTGATATTCACTGGGCCTCACACAATCCAATAGTGTCCACAAGTGTGTTCAGAAATTCTACATTTCCCCTGTCCTATATACACCTTGTACCTTGTTTTACATTACCATATAGTTTGTGGGATTTTGTGTACATTTTTGCCAAAAATGAGGAAGGCTGGTGGAAGAGGCCGTGGAATTGGGTGGGGGTTGCCAGCTGGTAATGATGGTGTTGGTGGTGGATCTGATGGTAGTGGCAAAAGCAAAATAGGACCGAATGCAGGAGGTGTTGACCTGCATCGTCTGGCTCCACAAGGCCTTGAAGGCTTAGTTTTCTAGGAGTTGGCAAACCGCTTTTAAAGCCAGAGCTTCAGGAAAAAATTTTGGCTTACATTGCTGACTCAGCCTCCAGCTCTATCGCCTCCTCTTCTGAAGTTGTAAAAAATAAAAGCACTGAGTCGTCATTGGAGGCTCATGTTCATGAACCACACCTTTCCTTGTGTCCTTCACCCCAACCAAGATTGAAGGATGACGCAGGCCATACAACTGATTACTCCATGGAGCTGTTTTCACATACCATGCCTGGGTTATCAAGTGAAAAGGTGAATTACCCAGGCCAAGATGAATCTGACATGGAGTGCACTGATGCACAGCCACTGATAGATGATTCTGCTGGTACATTCACTCAGAGCACTACATTGTCCTCACAGTGTAATGAGCCAGATTCTGACCCTGATGAGACTCAGGTGCCCCTTCCCGCATACTATACCACCATACACGGTGACACAGAGGAAGGTGCACATGACATTGAAGAGGAGGTGATGGATGATCCAGTTGTTGACCCAGATTGGCATCCATTGGGGGAAGAGGGTGCTGCTTCCAATAGCTCAGATGAGGAGGAGGAGCATCCACAGCAGACATCGACATCGCAATAGCTGTTATCTGGCAGGCCCGGAGCACTCCAAAGACAGGTTCCAAAAATCAAAAGAGTTGCTGGACAGCTTGTCCAGACCGTCAAAATAGCACAGCGTGCTAGGTCGCAAAATGTCTTCCACTTTTTTGAACAAAATCCTCATGATCAGGCCAAGGTTATTTGTAAGAAGTGCACAAAGACCTTTAGCCGAGGGAAAAATCTGAAAAATTTGAATACCAGTTGCATGCTTAGACATTTAACCAGCATGCACTTGCAAGCGTGGACACAACACCAAACCTCAAGTACCACATGTGCAACTGATCACAAAGAAGGTAGTCAGCAACGCTACATTGTTTCCCCCACTGTAAGCCCACCGGTTAGCACAGCAGCAAATGTTGAGGTGTCGTTGCAAGGCCAAAGCAGTCAGGGAATCCCACTGTTATATCAACGAAAAACTGGATCTAGGCCATCAGAAAGAACACCAACTCCATCACCATCATCAACCCTCTCTCAGTCCGCCCTGTCCACCGCTAGTTCCACCATATGCAGCTCTCAAGTCCAGCTCACCCTCCCAGACACTATGAGTAGGTCAAGAAAGTACTCAGTCTCTCATCCGCATACACTGGGTTTGAACGCCCACATTGCCAAACTAATCTCGTTAGAGATGATGCCCTATCGGTTGGTGGAAAGCGCAACTTTCCGCGAACTCATGGCCTATGCAGTACCACGCTATGACCTACCCAGTCGCCACTTCATCTCTCGCAAAGCCATCCCAGCCCTCCACCATCATGTGAAAGACCGCATTGTCCATGCACTCAAGCAGTCAGTGAGTGGAAAGGTGCACCTCACAACAGATGCATGGTCCAGTCGGCATGGCCAGGGCCGTTACGTGTCCATCACTGCGCACTGGGTTAATGTGGTGGATGCAGGGTCCACTGGGGACAGCGGTGGTGGGACAGTGCTGCCTAGCCCACGGTATAGGAAACAGTTGGCTGTAGGCGTTCGACCCTCCTCCTCCTCCTCCTCCTCCAGAAGCGAAAGCTCGTCCACAGAGCGCAGTCGTACGAGCACTCCATCTGCAGCTGCCACTGTTGCACACGAGGCGTCCCCCTATCGAGCAGCTAATGGAAAGCATCAGCAGGCTGTGTTGCAGATGATGTGTTTGGGTGACAGACACACCACGGAGGTGCTGGCCGAGTACTTTCAGTGACAAACTGAGTCATGGCTGGGCAGTATACATCTTGAGGCAGGCAAGGTAGTTGGTGATAACGGCCGTAATTTTGTGGCAGCCATAGTCCTTTCAAAACTCAGCCACATACCTTGCTTGGCTCACACCTTGAACCTGGTGGTGCAGTGCTTCCTCATCAATTATCCAGAGTTAAGAGCCCTGCTGCAGAAGGTGCGAAGACTGTGCACGCACATCCGCCGGTCGCCTGTACACTCCATTCGTATGCAGAAGCTGCAGCGATTGCTCCACCTTCCCAACCACCGCCTCATTATCGACATTGCAACAAGGTGGAACTCCACCCTGCACATGGTTGAGTGGCTGTGCGAACAGAGGCTGGCCATAATGCATTTGTGGGAGGATACACGGTCAGGCACTTTGAGAGCAGACATGGAGTTGACAGGTGTGCAGTGGTCGAAGCTGAAAGACCTCTGTAAAGTCCTTCAGTGTTTTGAGGAATGCACACGGCTGGTAAGCGCAGACGACGCCATCCTAAGCATGAGCATCCTACT
Organism: Dendrobates tinctorius; assembly: GCF_039654945.1. Lineage (NCBI taxonomy): Eukaryota > Metazoa > Chordata > Amphibia > Anura > Dendrobatidae > Dendrobates > Dendrobates tinctorius. Next base: position 826,933 of record NW_027362027.1, read on the forward strand.
TATGCGTCTGCTCATGCAAACTTTGACGCACCTTAAGGAGCAGGCGTCTGCAGCCAACGTTGACGAGGAGGAAGAGGAGGAGGGAATCCTTGATGACATTCAGCCATTGTCTGCTCAGGGACCTCTCCTGGGCGAGGTGGAGGAAGAAGAGGAGGAGGAGGATAATGATGGGGATGATTACTTAGGGGAGGAGGATGCATCTCGTGGGGCAAGTGAAAATGTTGGCGTGGCAAGGTCTGGTACAGGGTTTGTGCTTGACTAGAGGGATGTGGATTTGCCAGAAAGTGCTACTCCAACCAGCACTCGCAGTGCATCATTGACACCGGGAACATTGGCCCACATGTCAGATTATGCCTTGCAGATCCTAAAAAGGGACCCCGCATTGCCAAAATGATGAACGATGATGACTACTGGTTGGCCAGCATCCTGGATCCACGCTATAAAGGCAAATTACAAAACATCATGCCACAGGAGAACCTTGACCTAATATTGGCTAATAAACAAGCAACTCTGGTAAACCGGTTGGTTGAGGCATTCCCAGCACACAACAGCGGTGATGGTTCTCACATGAGCCGTACGGGCCGGGAGCAGCTTGGCAGAGGTGTTTGTGGTGCACACAGCAGAAGTGGCATTGGAGACAGGAGTTTCATGACAATGTTGTGGACTGATTTTTCACGGACCGCTCACACAACTGGTAATACTGCATCGATGGAAAGTGACAGGAGACAGCAGTTGTCAACTATGGTTACAAACTACTTTTCATCCCATATCGATGTTCTCCCGCACAGGTCATTCCCCTTTGACTATTGGGCCGCTAAACTGGACACCTGGCCTGAATTGGCACAATAAGCCTTACAGGAGCTCGCTTGCCCAGCTGCAAGTGTGCTATCGGAAAGAGTCTTCAGTGCAGCTGGATCAATCCTAACCGAAAAAAGGACCCGTCTGTCAACCCAAAATGTGGATGATCTAACCTTCATTAAAATGAACCATGCATGGGTTTCCGAGGATTTTGTCCCACCTTCCCTTGATGACACATAGGTTGCCAGAAAAATGGCTTGCTTTGGTCCTCTTCCTATTCCGCGAACTTGACCTATTTCGCCTTTTGCAGCAGCTGAATGTCCCACATCAACATATGCCACTTTTAAAACCGCCCTAACAAGGCTGCCCCCCCCATGGCCGGGGTCACCACCTAGCGCACGAAACTGTGCGAGTGCCGTTGCCCTGGACAGGTGGGTAGGCCGACTCTTGGGCGCGGGCACTGGCACAGGGTCCCTCATAGTGCAATCAAGTGTCTCTGACGGTGGTGGTGCACACCCGCCATCAGACACACCGCCGTACTATGAGGGGCCCAGTGCCAGTACCGGCACCCACGAGTGTGCCCCCCTTGCTTGGGCAGGGCCCCAGCATTTGCAGTGTTTACCTCTCCCTGCTCCTCTGCTGTGTAGTCTGGGCTGTCAAATCCTTCACTGGGAGGGCCACTACAAATTGATTGAACTGAAAGATGATGGTTAAGATGTAGCTATGCCCTGTCCTGCTGGCCGGGCTCTAGCTCCAGATGATCAATGGCTTCCATTTCTTATGGACGTCGACTCACAATGACATGCAGTGGTGGTTTATCATCAGCTTTCACAGTTTTCCTACTCACAAATGTGTGACATTCCGGCGCACATTTTAAAATGTGCCCTCTCATGCCAATCAAATAGAATCGCCTACGGCCTGTGGCTTCTGTCTTTTGAACTCCAAAGTTACGTGACAGATCATGATAGCCAGTGAGCACCATGTTTACATCGCTCCCTGTGATAAAAATTTGATTGAGATGAGTAACAGTGATGGAATCAACGGAAGTGCGATACAGCAAGTCTTTATTCACAAAAAAATGTTTTCACTGTCTCAACACACAAATTAACTGAGGGTCAGCATCGCCTATGAGAATTGTGATGGAACTTTTTCCCGTGAATAGTAATTCCTAGATTTCTGCAATCACTAGCCTTTATGTCAGTAATTGTATGCATCTCATTTCCTATTGCAGAGAGGCTGGACTGTATTACTGAGACAGAAATATATATGAAGATTTAAAAATAACACCAAAAGTATATAGTTGTGTACGCCTCAAATGCATTTCCTTTTTTCCACTTTTTAGATTGCTGTGTAATCCATACTGAGAACACGGAGATTTTACATGTTTAAACTATGCTATATATACCTGCTATCCAGTGATAAAGTACCCTTTCTCAACTTTGTACATTCTGGTCAAATCCATACTGGGCCTGAGAACATCTGAGTCTGCCTCCTGATCTATAGACATATATTTTTAATGTGTAAACTAGGCTACATATATACGTGTTATCCGGTGAAACTGTACCCTTTATCAACTTTCTACAATGTTGTTGAATCCATACTGGGCCTGAGAATGGCTGCCGAGCTGTTAAGCAAGCTACAGCACCTGTGGTTTGGACACGTAATTTTTTCAGGAATGACGGTTAGGCCCTAACTCCGGAATTGCGGTTGACCTGAACTTACTGGGAAATCATTGTTCGCGGGGAATAATCTGAATCCCAGATCCCCATCACTAACGGAGTTCAGCAGGTTATCTGCACCTGTAAGCGACAAAAGCTGGTCCTTTCAGTGTAGCGTGCATGCAGCCCTGGACATGTACGGGAATGCTAGACCTGTTATTTCTCGATCTCACGTGCCAGAGCCTCGCTTATCCCTCTAGTAAGCTTGACGCGTACAGCGGGGGCATGCCGGAGTCTCGGTTGTTAACGGAATAAAGCCGAGAAATCGCTAGCACAACTACAAACACACATACCACACCACACACAGAATCGACAAAGCTTTCAAAGTGTGCATCTTTTCTTTAGGTGGCATGGTTGTGGTTTCCCGGGTGGAGTCCAATTAAGCCACAGGCTCCACTCCTTGTGGTGCCCTTTTGGACATTCCTTTAAGGTTCAGCTTTGCAATCATACTGCCCCCGGAAGCCAAAAACTTTGCCTTCATGGACGCTGTTTGGAGGTTCGTGGGAATAACACCGCCCGATCAGCAGTCGGCATATGGGTCGCCCTCCCAGGGCTGTGGGGTACTCGGTACCGGGCCGGTGTCAGTGGCATGTGTCACAGCAGCGGTGACCCGGACGGTGGCCCTGGGCGCCCATGTAAATGGCGTGGTATAATGGCAAAGCGTTTATATAGATAGTTTGACGCCACCTGTGGTGTTCGGCAACATAGATGTCAGGCCGACGCTGCATGCAGATCCTCTGGGACTGATGGTGTTGTGCAGCAAAGATGGTGAAGCTCCCCACAGGTGGAGCTGGAGTCCCAAGGAAGTGTAGATGTAGTGATGGGGGAAAGGCACAGGCTGTGTAGGTGCTGGTACCCAGATGTAGCGGTGCTGGAATAACTGTAGGACACCAGAGCGTGCAGTTCCAAAGCTTTACTCACAGTCTGCAGGTTACACAGATGCCTGCCTCCGTGCTGTGTCCTCCGGTTCAGGACCTCAGCCAACCTCCGGGACCAAAATGGAAAGCTCCCTTCCAACACCCCGCCAACACGTACCTTCCTGAACGTCTCCTTTCTAGCGCTTGTGGGGGAAGCACTCACAGGACCGTGGTTCACTGAAGCGCCTCCTGTCTAACAGATGTTCCTCAGACTTTACTTGTATGGCAGACAGCTGTAGCCTTTTCCTCCTGGCTCCCAAACGTCGATGCTGGGGCCTCCGAGCCTTAGTTGGGTACAGAGCATTTATAGCTGCTACTTCCCCCGGTTTCTGCTGCAGGAACGTCAGTGTCCCTACAAACTCGGAGACCGGAATCAGGACCATGCGCTCCAGCTTGGAGTGAGCCTTAACTTTGCTCATCCTCCAGCTCCCATTCTCCCGTCCACACACTTCCCCTTCCCTGCACAGAGTGCCCTAACTTACCTCCTCCTGACCACAGAGAGCAGCTCCTCAGCAGTCAGGTTCAGAAGTCTCCCTGCTAGCCTGGAGTCGGAAATGTGTTGTGTGTTGGTTTCACTGCTAGAGAGATCCTTCGTTGCTCTCAAGCTTGACAACACACTCCCTAGGAGGAAGGTAATGCCACAGTGGCGACCGTACTCTTGGGGACGCCACAAGTGCACTGAGGCCCAGCCACTGCTGGATGATGCTGCTGGTACATTGACCCAGACCACTACATTCCCCTCGCACTCTACACTGCCAGAATCTGACCCAGAAGAAACTCAGGTTCCCCTTCCCACATACTATACCACCTTACGCGGTGACAAAGAGGAAGGTGCAGATGAAAGTGCAGGTTCCTTGAGCAGGTGGGGGGGCATACTCATGGGCGATGGCACTGGCACAGGGCACCGCATAGTACGCAAAAGTGTCTCTGCCGGTGGGAGGGCCTAAACAGCCAAGTGCAGTGAGATGGAAGATGGGGACGACAAGGAGTTCAGAGTAGTGCAGGGATTCCCTAGCAAGGGAATCCCTAGCAATCCCTAGCAAGACTTATGTAATTGTTTTCAATGTTGGGACAGCAATTTATGGGGAGCACTATAGTCTGGTGAATGATATATGGGGCCCACCATACACTGGAGCATTCCAAAGGTGGACATCAGACACTGGAGCAGCATTTACAGGGCCCATTATACACTAGAGCAGTAGAAATGGGGCCCATTATATATGGAGCATTATTTGCGCCCATAAGACAGAGGCGCTTCAGCCATTGGGACCAACATATACTATAGCATTATGTGGAGCTCATCATATACTGTTTCAAACATTATATGGGACCAATGATTCTGTATGGAGAAATAGATGGGCCTTGTCATGAGCTGTAAAAAGTGAAGTATTTTTCATTGTACAATACTGCTATTTCTCTGCCGTATCGGAGCATCATGAGTTGTGGTATGTGTTAAAGGGGCGCTCTTTGGCCCTGGGCCCACGAAAACCTGGAGCCAGCCCTACCCCCCCACAACTGTAGCCAAATAACCTCCATTTTTCAGTGCGTAACTAGTATTATGAAGTAAATTAAGGTTGACAAGCTTAAGTAATAAGAATTGATGCTTTTGGCATTCAAATGGGCACTGTAGGTGTGTTTCCTGTCCTGCTCTCACTGCCGACTTTAATTCCCCATTGACTTACATTGGGTTTCGTGTTTCGGTCGGACCCCCGACTTTTCCCTATAGTCGGCCGATTTTGCTCGACCCGACTTTTGGAAAAGTCGGGTTTCATGAAACGAAACTCGATCCTAAAAAAACAAAAGTCGCTCAACTCTAGCTCTCATGTCTTGGAAGCATTTATTGGTTTTGTGAATAATTCATTCTCTGATTTACTTTCTGATATTGACCAGGGCCTTTTACACTATCCTCCTAACTTATCTGCTTCAGATCAACAGGCTCTTAGGTCATTACAAAAGGATCAAAATTTGATCATCAAACCTGCAGATAAGAGTGGAGCATTGTTGGTTATGGATAAAATTTTCTACATCATTGAAATACAAAGACAGTTAAGTGACACCTCCATCTACACTGAATTACCAAGAGACCCTACACCAAGCATTCGTGAACTCATCAAAGATACTGTTAAGGGCTGGCGGGACGCACCAAATAATGAAGATGGTATATGGTATATGGTGCGTTCGCAGCCTGGGATCCACTGTGCAGAGATGTAAACTGCAGCTAGGCAATGACAAATGAGATGTAACCGGACACCGGCGGGTAACCTCTGACCCGGTGCGTGCAAGGACAGACTCTGTTGCTTCACAGAGTCCGCACTGGCCGGCGTATAAGCGTGACCTGTTAAGCGTCACAGGTCGCGGCTCAGTGCAAACTACCGCTCAACGCGGGTACAATGTCTACCCCGGCGGTTGCCACTAACCAGCATAAGAACAGTGCTGGAAAGCGCACGTAACTGCGCATGGTGCCACTCTGGCAGACACTGCGGCATCAGTGGTGTGTGATGCCTGTACTGACCGACGCCCACAGGCGCTACAGGAAGGGGAGCTGACTACACTGGGGCGCTAAGCAGTGCTAGTGCTAGGTGCTAACTCTAATACTAAGACCCTAACTCATGCGTATCAAAGGGAGGGAGTCTTAATGAGTCAGTCACCAGTCTCATACATCCATCATCACACACACACTACTAGAGTTGAGTGACTTTTGGTTTTTTAGGGTCGCGTTTCGTTTCGTGAAACCCGACTTTTCCAAAAGTCGGGTCGAGCAAGATCGTCCGATTATAGGGAAAAGTCGGGGTCGTCCCGAAACACGAAACCCAATGTAAGTCAATGGGGAATAAAAGTCGGCAGTGAGAGGAGGGCAGGAAACACACCAACAGTGCCCATTTGAATGCCAAAAGCATCAATTCTTCTTACTTAAGCTTGTCAACCTTAATTAACTTCATAATACAAGTAACGCACTGAAAAATGGAGGTTATTTGGCTACAGTTGTGGGGGGGGGAGGGCTGGCTCCAGGTTTTCATGTGCCCTGGGCGAAAGAGCGCCCTTTTAACACATACCACAACTCATCATGCTCCCATACGGCAGAGAAATAGCAGTATTGTACAATGAAAAATACTTCACTTTTTACAGCTCATGACAAGGCCCATCTATTTCTCCATACAGAATCATTGGTCCCATATAATGTTTGAAACAGTATATGATGAGCTCCACATAATGCTACAGTATATGTTGGTCCCCATGGATGAAGCGCCACTGTCTTATGGGCCCAAATAATGCTCCAAACATAATGGGCCCCATTTCTAATGCTCTAGTGTATAATGGGCCCTGTAAATGCTGCTCCAGTGTCTGATGTTCACCTTTGGAATGTTCCAGTGTATGGTGGGCCCCATCTATCATTCTCCAGAGTATAGTGCTCCCCAAAAATTGCTGACCCAACATTGAAAACAATGAAATAAGTATCCTCGCTAGGGAATCCCTGTACTAGTCTGGACTCCTCGTCGTTCCCATCTTCCATCTCACTGCACAGTATTTCAACCTTGCAAGTGCTGTGATCCTGAGCAAGCAGGGGGGGCCCACTCGTTGGAGACGGCACTGGCACAGGGCCCCTGATAGTACGGTGGTGTGTCTGATGGCGGGTGGGCCGAACCTGCACTTTCATCTGCAGCTTCCTCTTTGTCACCGTGTAAGATGGAACTGTATATGGGAAGGGTAACCTGAGTTTCATCAGGGTCAGATTCAGGCCGTGTAGCGTGCGAGGGGAATGTAGTGGTCTGGGTCAATGTACCAGCAGATTCATCGAGCAGTGGCTGGGCATCAGTGCACTTGTGTCGCCCCAGGAGTACGGTCGCCACAGTGGCATTACCTTCCTCCTAGGGAGTGTGATGTCATGCTTGGGAGCAACGAAGGATCTCTCTAGCAGGTTAACTGATTGGGCGGCGTTATTCCCATGAGTCATGACCCTCCAAACAGCGTTCATGAAGGCAAAGTGTTTGTTTTACGTGGGCAGTATGGTTGCAAAGCTGAACCTTAAAGGAATGTCCAGAAGGGCACCACCAGGAGTGGAGCCTACGGTTTAATTCGACTCCACCTGGGAAACTTCAACCATGCAAGCTACAGAACAGATGCACACATTGCAAGCTTAATTCCGTTAACGAACGAGACTCCGTCATGCCCCGCGGTCCGAGTCCAGCTTACTAGAGGGACACGTGAGGCTCTGGCACATGAGATTGGCCAATAACTGGTGTGTCATGCCCTTACATGTCCGTGGCTGCATGTGCGCTACACTGAAAAGGCCAGCGTTTGTCGCTTACAGGTGCAGATAACCCACTGAACAACGTTAGTGATGGGGATCTGTGATTACAATTATTACCCCGCGAACGATGATTTCCCAGTAAGTGCAGGTCAACCGCAGTTCCGGAATTAGGCCTAACCGTCATTCCTGAAAAAATGAAAAACTTACGTGTGCAAACCACAGGTGCTGTAGCTTGCTTAACAGCTCGCCAGCCGTTCTCAGGCCCAGTATGGATTACACGTGATTGCACAAAGGTGAGAAAGGGTACCGTATCCCCGGATAACATGTATGGATAGCGTACACATTCAAAATATATGTCTATACATCAGGAGGCAGGCTCAGACGGTGTTAGGCCCAGTATGGATTGCACGTGATTGCACAAAGGTGAGAAAGGGTTCCGTATCCCCAGATAACATGTATGGATAGCGTACACATTCAAAATATATGTCTATACATCAGGAGGCAGGCTCAGACGGTGTTAGGCCCAGTATGGATTGCACGTGATTGCACAAAGGTGGGAAAGGGTTCCGTATCCCCAGATAACATGTATGGATAGCGTACACATTCAAAATATATGTCTATACATCAGGAGGCAGGCTCAGACGGTGTTAGGCCCAGTATGGATTGCACGTGATTGCACAAAGGTGAGAAAGGGTTCCGTATCCCCAGATAACATGTATGGATAGCGTACACATTCAAAATATATGTCTATACATCAGGAGGCAGGCTCTGACGGTGTCAGGCCCAGTATGGATTGCACGTGATTGCACAAAGGTGAGAAAGGGTTCCGTATCCCCAGATAACATGTATGGATAGCGTACACATTCAAAATATATGTCTATACATCAGGAGGCAGGCTCAGACGGTGTTAGGCCCAGTATGGATTGCACGTGATTGCACAAAGGTGAGAAAGGGTACCGTATCCCCAGATAACATGTATGGATAGCGTACACATTCAAAATATATGTCTATACATCAGGAGGCAGGCTCAGACGGTGTCAGGCCCAGTATGGATTGCACGTGATTGCACAAAGGTGATAAAGGGTTCCGTATCCCCAGATAACATGTATGGATAGCGTACACATTCAAAAGATATGTCTATACATCAGGAGGCAGGCTCAGACGGTGTCAGGCCCAGTATGGATTGCACGTGATTGCACAAAGGTGAGAAAGGGTACCGTATCCCCAGATAACATGTATGGATAGCGTACACATTCAAAATATATGTCTATACATCAGGAGGCAGGCTCAGACGGTGTTAGGCCCAGTATGGATTGCACGTGATTGCACAAAGGTGAGAAAGGGTACCGTATCCCCAGATAACATGTATGGATAGCGTACACATTCAAAATATATGTCTATACATCAGGAGGCAGGCTCAGACGGTGTTAGGCCCAGTATGGATTTGACGGCCCAGACTACACAGCGGAGGAGCAGGGAGAGGTAAAGATTGCAAATGCTGGGGCCCTGCCCAAGCAAGGGGGGCCCAATCGTGGGCGTCGGAACTGGCACTGGGCCCCTCATAGTACGGCGGTGTGTCTGATGGCGGGTGTGCACCACCACCGTCAGAGACACTTGATTGCACTATGAGGGACCCTGTGCCAGTGCCCACGCCCAAGAGTCAGCCTACCCACCTGTCCAGGGCAACGGCACTCGCACGGTGTCGTGCGCTAGGTGGTGACCCCGGCCATGGGGGGGGAGGCAGCACAGTTAGGGAGTTTTAGAAAGTGGCATATGTTGATGTTGGACATTCAGCTGATGCAAAAGGTGAAATAGGTCAAGTCCCAGGAAGAGGTGGACCAAAGCAAGCCATTTTTCTGTCACCCTATGTGTCATCAGAGGAAGGTGGGACAAAATCCTTGGAAACCCATGCGTGGTTCATTTTAATGAAGGTTAGATCATCCACATTTTGGGTTGACAGACGGGTCCTTTTTTCTGTCAGGATTGATCCAGCTGCACTGAAGACTCTTTCCGATAGCACACTTGCAGCTGGGCAAGCGAGCTCCTGTAAGGCATATTGTGCCAATTCAGGCCAGGTGTTCAGTTTAGCGGCCCAATAGTCAAAGGGGAATGACCTGTGTGGGAGAACATCGATATGGGAGGAAACGTAGTTTGTAACCATAGTTGACAACTGCTGTCTCCTGTCACTTTCCATCGATGCAGTATTACCAGTTGTGTGAGCGGTCCGTGAAAAATCAGTCCACAACATTGTCATGAAACCCCTGTCTCCAACGCCACTTCTGCTGTGTGCAACACGAACACCTCTGCCAAGCTGACCCCGGCCCGTACGGCTCGTGTGAGAACCATCACCGCAGCTGTGTGCTGGGAATGCCTCAAGCAACTGATTTACCAGAGTTGCTTGTTTATTAGCCAATATTAGGTCAAGGTTCTCCTGTGGCATGATGTTTTGTAATTTGCCTTTATAGCGTGGATCCAGGATGCTGGCCAACCAGTAGTCGTCATCGTTCATCATTTTGGCAATGCGGGGGTCCCTTTTTAGGATCTGCAAGGCATAATCTGACATGTGGGCCAATGTTCCCGGTGTCAATGATGCACTGCGAGTGCTGGTTGGAGGAGCACTTTCTGGCAAATCCACATCCCTCCAGTCACGCACAAACCCTGTACCAGACCTTGCCACGCCAACATTTTCACTTGCCCCACGAGATGCATCCTCCTCCCCTAAGTAATCATCCCCATCATCCTCCTCCTCCTCCTCCTCTTCTTCCTCCACCTCGTCCAGGAGAGGTCCCTGAGCAGACAATGGCTGAATGTCATCAAGGATTCCCTCCTCCTCTTCCTCCTCATCAACATTGGCTGCAGAAGCCTGCTCCTTAAGGTGCGTCAAAGTTTGCATGAGCAGACGCATAAGTGGGATGCTCATGCTTAGGATGGCGTCGTCTGCACTTACCAGCCGTGTGCATTCCTCAAAACACTTATGGACTTTCCAGAGGTCTTTCAGCTTCGACCACTGCACACCGGTCAACTCCATGCCTGCTCTCAAAGTGCCTGGCCGTGTATCCTCCCACAAATGCATTATGGCCTGCCTCTGCTCGCACAGCCGCTCCACCACGTGCAGGGTGGAGTTCCACCTTGTTGCAATGTCGATAATGAGGCGGTGGTTGGGAAGGTGGAGCAATCGCTGCAGCTTCTGCATACGAACGGAGTGTACAGGCGACCGGCGGATGTGCGCGCACAGTCTTCGCACCTTCTGGAGCAGGGCTGTTAACTCCGGATAATTTTTGAGGAAGCACTGCACCACCAGGTTCAAGGTGTGAGCCAAGCAAGGTATGTGGCTGAGTTTTGAAAGGGCTATGGCTGCCACAAAATTACGCCCGTTATCACTAACTACCTTGCCAGCCTCAAGATGTACACTGCCCAGCCATGACTCAGTTTGTCGCTGAAAGTACTCGGCCAGCACCTCGGCGGTGTGTCTGTCGCCCAAACACATCATCTGCAACACAGCCTGCTGACGCTTTCCACTAGCTGCTCGATAGGGGGACACCTCGTGTGCAACAGTGGCAGCTGCAGATGGAGTGCTCGTACGACTGCGCTCTGTGGACGAGCTTTCGCTTCTGGAGGAGGAGGAGGAGGAGGAGGGTCGAACGCCTACAGCCAACTGTTTCCTATACCGTGGGCTAGGCAGCACTGTCCCACCACCGCTGTCCCCTGTGGACCCTGCATCCACCACATTAACCCAGTGCGCAGTGATGGACACGTAATGGCCCTGGCCATGCCGACTGGACCATGCATCAGTTGTGAGGTGCACCTTTCCGCTCACTGACTGCTTGAGTGCATGGACAATGCGGTCTTTCACATGATGGTGGAGGGCTGGGATGGCTTTGCGAGAGAAGAAGTGGCGACTGGGTAGGTCATAGCGTGGTACTGCATAGGCCATGAGTTCGCGGAAAGCTGCGCTTTCCACCAACCGAAAGGGTATCATCTCAAACGAGATTAGTTTGGCAATGTGGGCGTTCAAACCCAGTGTACGCGGATGAGAGACTGAGTACTTTCTTGACCTACTCATAGTGTCTGGGAGGGTGAGCTGGACTTGAGAGCTGCATATGGTGGAACTAGCGGTGGACAGGGCGGACTGAGAGAGGGTTGATGATGGTGATGGAGTTGGTGTTCTTTCTGATGGCCTAGAATCAGTCTTTCGTTGATATAACAGTGGGATTCCCTGACTGCTGTGGCCTTGCAACGACACCTCAACATTTGCTGCTGTGCTAACCGGTGGGCTTACAGTGGGGGAAACAATGTAGCGTTGCTGACTACCATCGTTGTGATCAGTTGCACATGTGGCACTTGAGGTTTGGTGTTGTGTCCACGCTTGCAAGTGCATGCTGGTTAAATGTCTAAGCATGCAACTGGTATTCAAATTTTTCAGATTTTTCCCTCGGCTAAAGGTCTTTGCGCACTTCTTACAAATAACCTTGGCCTGATCATTAGGATTTTGTTCAAAAAAGTGCCACACTGCACTCTTTCTACTATGGAAGACATTTTGCGTCCTTGCACGCTGTGCTATTTTGTCCGTCTGGCCAAGCAGTCCAGCAACTTTTCGGCTTTTTGTAACCCGTTTTTGGACTGCTCCGTGCCTGCCAGATAACAGCTGTTGCGATGTCGATGCCTGCGGCGGATGCTCCTCCTCCTCTTCTGAGCTATTGGCAGCGGCACCCTCTTCCCCCAATGGATGCCAATCTGGGTCAACACCTGGGTCATCCATCACCTCCTCTTCAATGTCATGTGCACCTTCCTCTGTGTCACCGTGTATGGTGGTATAGTGTGCGGGAAGGGGCACCTGAGTCTCATCAGGGTCAGAATCTGGCTCTGTACACGGCGAGGACAATGTAGTGCTCTGAGTGAATGTACCAGCAGAATCATCCATCAGCGGCTGTGCATCAGTGCACTCCATGTCAGATTCATCTTGGCCTGGGTAATTCACCATTTCACTTGATAATCCAGGCATGGTATGTGAAAACAGCTCCATGGAGTAATCAGTAGTATGGCCTGCGTCATCCTTCAATCTTGGTTGGGGTGAAGGACACAAGGAAAGGTGTGGTTCATGAACATGAGCCTCCAATGACGACTCAGTGCTTTTACTTTTTACAACTGAAGAAGAGGAGGCGATAGAGCTGGAGGCTGAGTCAGCAATGTAAGACCAAACTTTTTCCTGATGCTCTGGCTTTAAAAGCGGTTTGCCAACTCCTAGAAAACTAAGCCTTCGAAGCCTTATGGAGCCAGACGATGACGCAGGCTCAACACCTCCTGCATTCGGTCCTATTTTGCTCTTGCCACTACCATCAGATCCACCACCAACACCATCATTACCAGCTGGCAACCCCCGCCCAATTCCACGGCCTCTTCCACCAGCCTTCCTCATTTTTGGTAAAAATGTAGACAAAATCCAACAAACTATATAGTAATGTAAAACAAGGTACAAGGTGTCTATAGGACAGGGGAGATTTTGAATTTCTGCTCACACTAGTGGACACTGGACACTTTTGGATTGTGTGAGGCCCAATGAATATCTGAGCGCTATGTGACAGGCTCGATGGCACAGCTGTGACCAAAGTGACTAGAGGATAAGTGAGATTTTGAATTTCAGCAGACACTTGTGGACACTGGACACTTTTGGATTGTGTGAGGCCCAATGAATATTTGAGCGCTATGTGACAGGCTCGATGGCACAGCTGTGACCAAAGTGACTAGAGGATAAGTGAGATTTTGAATTTCAGCAGACACTTGTGGACACTGGACACTTTTGGATTGTGTGAGGCCCAATGAATATCTGAGCGCTATGTGACAGGCTCGATGGCACAGCTGTGACCAAAGTGACTAGAGGATAAGTGAGATTTTGAATTTCAGCAGACACTTGTGGACACTGGACACTTTTGGATTGTGTGAGGCCCAATGAATATCTGAGCGCTATGTGACAGGCTCGATGGCACAGCTGTGACCAAAGTGACTAGAGGATAAGTGAGATTTTGAATTTCAGCAGACACTTGTGGACACTGGACACTTTTGGATTGTGTGAGGCCCAATGAATATCTGAGCGCTATGTGACAGGCTCGATGGCACAGCTGTGACCAAAGTGACTAGAGGATAAGTGAGATTTTGAATTTCAGCAGACACTTGTGGACACTGGACACTTTTGGATTGTGTGAGGCCCAATGAATATCTGAGCGCTATGTGACAGGCTCGATGGCACAGCTGTGACCAAAGTGACTAGAGGATAAGTGAGATTTTGAATTTCAGCAGACACTTGTGGACACTGGACACTTTTGGATTGTGTGAGGCCCACTGATATCTGAGCGCTATGTCACAGGCTCGATGGCACAGCTGTTACAAAAGTGACGAGAGGATAAGGGAGATTTTGAATTTCTGCCGACACTTGTGGACACTGGACACTTTTGGATTGTGTGAGGCCCACTGATATCTGAGCGCTATGTCACAGGCTCGATGGCACAGCTGTGACAAAAGTGACGAGAGGATAAGGGAGATTTTGAATTTCTGCAGACACTTGTGGACACTGGACACTTTTGGATTGTGTGAGGCCCACTGAATATCTGAGCGCTATGTCACAGGCTCGATGGCACAGCTGTGACAAAAGTGACTAGAGGATAAGGGAGATTTTGAATTTCTGCAGACACTTGTGGACACTGGACACTTTTGGATTGTGTGAGGCCCACTGATATCTGAGCGCTATGTCACAGGCTCGATGGCACAGCTGTGACAAAAGTGACGAGAGGATAAGGGAGATTTTGAATTTCTGCAGACACTTGTGGACACTGGACACTTTTGGATTGTGTGAGGCCCACTGAATATCTGAGCGCTTTGTCACAGGCTCGATGGCACAGCTGTGACAAAAGTGACTAGAGGATAAGGGAGATTTTGAATTTCTGCAGACACTTGTGGACACTGGACTCTTTTGGATTGTGTGAGGCCCAATGAATATCTGAGCGCTATGTGACAGGCTCGATGGCACAGCTGTGACCAAAGTGATTAGAGGATAAGTGAGATTTTGAATTTCAGCAGACACTTGTGGACACTGGACACTTTTGGATTGTGTGAGGCCCACTGAATATCTGAGCGCTTTGTCACAGGCTCGATGGCACAGCTGTGACAAAAGTGACTAGAGGATAAGTGAGATTTTGAATTTCAGCAGACACTTGTGGACACTGGACACTTTTGGATTGTGTGAGGCCCACTGATATCTGAGCGCTATGTCACAGGCTCGATGGCACAGCTGTGACAAAAGTGACTAGAAGATAAGGGAGATTTTGAATTTCTGCAGACACTTGTGGACACTGGACACTTTTGGATTGTGTGAGGCCCACTGATATCTGAGCGCTATGTCACAGGCTCGATGGCACAGCTGTGACAAAAGTGACGAGAGGATAAGGGAGATTTTGAATTTCTGCAGACACTTGTGGACACTGGACACTTTTGGATTGTGTGAGGCCCACTGAATATCTGAGCGCTATGTCACAGGCTCGATGGCACAGCTGTGACAAAAGTGATGAGAGGATAAGGGAGATTTTGAATTTCTGCAGACACTTGTGGACACTGGACACTTTTGGATTGTGTGAGGCCCACTGATATCTGAGCGCTATGTCACAGGCTCGATGGCACAGCTGTGACAAAAGTGACTAGAGGATAAGGGAGATTTTGAATTTCTGCAGACACTTGTGGACACTGGACACTTTTGGATTGTGTGAGGCCCACTGAATATCTGAGCGCTATGTCACAGGCTCGATGGCACAGCTGTGACAAAAGTGACTAGAGGATAAGGGAGATTTTGAATTTCTGCAGACACTTGTGGACACTGGACACTTTTGGATTGTGTGAGGCCCACTGATATCTGAGCGCTATGTCACAGGCTCGATGGCACAGCTGTGACAAAAGTGACGAGAGGATAAGGGAGATTTTGAATTTCTGCAGACACTTGTGGACACTGGACACTTTTGGATTGTGTGAGGCCCACTGAATATCTGAGTGCTATGTCACAGGCTCGATGGCACAGCTGTGACAAAAGTGACGAGAGCATAAGGGAGATTTTGAAATTCTGCAGACACTTGTGGACACTGGACACTTTTGGATTGTGTGAGGCCCACTGATATCTGAGCGCTATGTCACAGGCTCGATGGCACAGCTGTGACAAAAGTGACGAGAGGATAAGGGAGATTTTGAATTTCTGCTCACACTAGTGGACACTGGACACTTTTGGATTGTGTGAGGCCCAATGAGTATCTGAGCGCTATGTGACAGGCTCGATGGCACAGCTGTGACCAAAGTAACTAGAGGATAAGTGAGATTTTGAATTTCAGCAGACACTTGTGGACACTGGACACTTTTGGATTGTGTGAGGCCCAATGAATATCTGAGCGCTATGTGACAGGCTCGATGGCACAGCTGTGACCAAAGTGACTAGAGGATAAGTGAGATTTTGAATTTCAGCAGACACTTGTGGACACTGGACACTTTTGGATTGTGTGAGGCCCAATGAATATCTGAGCGCTATGTGACAGGCTCGATGGCACAGCTGTGACCAAAGTGACTAGAGGATAAGTGAGATTTTGAATTTCAGCAGACACTTGTGGACACTGGACACTTTTGGATTGTGTGAGGCCCAATGAATATCTGAGCGCTATGTGACAGGCTCGATGGCACAGCTGTGACCAAAGTGACTAGAGGATAAGTGAGATTTTGAATTTCAGCAGACACTTGTGGACACTGGACACTTTTGGATTGTGTGAGGCCCAATGAATATCTGAGCGCTATGTGACAGGCTCGATGGCACAGCTGTGACCAAAGTGACTAGAGGATAAGTGAGATTTTGAATTTCAGCAGACACTTGTGGACACTGGACACTTTTGGATTGTGTGAGGCCCAATGAATATCTGAGCGCTATGTGACAGGCTCGATGGCACAGCTGTGACCAAAGTGACTAGAGAATAAGGGAGATTTTGAATTTCAGCAGACACTTGTGGACACTGGACACTTTTGGATTGTGTGAGGCCCAATGAATATCTGAGCGCTATGTGACAGGCTCGATGGCACAGCTGTGACCAAAGTGACTAGAGGATAAGTGAGATTTTGAATTTCAGCAGACACTTGTGGACACTGGACACTTTTGGATTGTGTGAGGCCCACTGATATCTGAGCGCTATGTCACAGGCTCGATGGCACAGCTGTGACAAAAGTGACGAGAGGATAAGGGAGATTTTGAATTTCTGCAGACACTTGTGGACACTGGACACTTTGGGATTGTGTGAGGCCCACTGATATCTGAGCGCTATATCACAGGCTCGATGGCACAGCTGTGACAAAAGTGATGAGAGGATAAGGGAGATTTTGAATTTCTGCAGACACTTGTGGACACTGGACACTTTTGGATTGTGTGAGGCCCACTGATATCTGAGCGCTATGTCACAGGCTCGATGGCACAGCTGTGACAAAAGTGACTAGAGGATAAGGGAGATTGGATTACTTTTAAAAAAGCAGTTTGCAGAGTAGTGGGTAAACAGCAATTCCAGCCTGTCAGGAAGCCTTAAAAGGCAGCCCAACAACCAACACCACTGATACACCACAATATAGCCTCCCCTTGCACTGCACACACAGTGACTGGTGTGTTGTGCAAGCCAAATCGCTAGCAGCAGAAGCAGTTTTTTTGTCTTCTCCCCTGCCTAACGCTCTCCCTACAGAATCAGCAGCAACCTCTCCCTATACTGAGATCGGCAGAAGTAAGGTGGCGGTCGGCGTGCACGCCCTTTTATACCCCCTGTGACGCCCACCAAAGCAAGCCAATCACTTGCATGCCCTTCTGAAAGATGGTGGTGACCCGTGCCTATGTCATCACGTTGCCCACAGTGTCCGTGGATCCTGATTGGCTGAAAAAGAGCGCAAAACAAACTTTTGAAACGCGACTTTGGCGCGTAAGTCGCCAACCTCGTGGCCGACCTCATCCTAGGGTCGGGTTTCGTTTCATGAAACCCGACTTTGCCAAAAGTCGGCGACTTTTGAAATTTTTCGACCCGTTTCGCTCATCCCTACACACTACTAAACAATATAGAATCAATGTCTATCATAGCGTGAACTTTTTATAGCAGCGTCCTTCCAGGACCTTCCAGATGGTCCAATCCGAGCTGGAGAAGGACCTGAGCACGTGACCTCCGATCTCCAATGAGATCGTCCCACGGGCATGCTCAGTGGACTGAAAGGAGTACTTAGTCCCTGGAGTTGTTCGCTGCTGACCAGCATGCATTGCTATAGCTGGACCAGAGGTGGCAGCAGCAACTAAACCCACAATGCTAGTCTGAGCAGTGCGCCGGGCTCGACAAGTCTGCTGAGCAGGTTCCTCTGTGGCTGGAGAGAAATGGGAGACCACCGAAGGCAAGGCTCGAGATTCCTGGTATGCAGTGACAGGAACCCAATGCCTAACATTACCCCCCTCTCAGGGGCCCCTCCTTGCTATGCTCAAATGCCGCAATGAGAAGCGGAGTGTGGATGTTCTCCACTGGCTCCTAGTTCAAAGCCTCTGGACCATGACCCGTCCAGTCCACCAAATAAAACTTTTTACCACGCATCACCCACAATGGCATTGACCTCAAACTCGTCGTGCGTGTTGGCGGAAGCCCTCATTCTCTCCACAGAGGCTCAGATGGCATCCTGAGTGTGGTCCCAAATGTCACGAGCCTCCACCGCCCAGTCTGCCAACCTTGGAATCAGTGCACGACACGGGCATAGGGACAGGGACACGCGGATGCTGGCCGTAGTTAAGGAGGAATGGGGTCTGACTGGTGGAATCGGCCACAGCGTTGTTCAAAGCAAATTCCGCCCATGGTAGCAAGTATGCCCAGTCACCCTGCCTGGCCGAGACAAAATGTCGTAGGTATGTGACCAGGGTCTGATTGGCTCTCTCAACCAACCCGTTCATCTCAGGGTGATAGGCCAAGGAGAGATTTATCTCAATACTGAGCAGACTACAGAGCTCTCTCCAGAACCGAGAAGGAAATTGAGGACCCCGGTCACTGACTATCTTGTCCGGCATACCATGCAAGCGAAAGACGTGTTTTATGAACAGCGCTGCCATGCCCCGTGCAGAAGGTAGCCCTGAGAGTGGCACCAGGTGCACCATTTTAGAAAAATGATCGGTGACAACCCAGATGACTGTGCTGCCACTGGACTTGGGCAGACCGACCACAAAGTCCATGCTGACCATCTCCCCAGGTCTGTCCCCCACCGGCAAAGGGTAAAGTAGCCCGGCAGGTCTCTGACGAGAAGGCCTGTTCTGAGCACAGGAGACGCATGCCTGAATGTAATCTCCCACGTCCCGGGCCATATGCGGCCACCAATATGTCCTCGCCAGGAATTTGATGGTCCGCTTCGTCCCAAAGTGACCTCCCACCCTGGATGCATTTGCCCAAGAGAGAACCTCAGGTCGCAGACGAGCGGGGACAAAGGTCTTGCCAGGAGGCACCAATTCAAGAACGACCGGAGCCAGTCCTCAAGCTCTCGGATGGGACGATTAGCCGAGGCTCAATCTCCTCCTCCTCCAAGGACACCAAGGAGCGAGAGAGAGCATTGGCCCGAACGTTCCTCTCACTGGACAGATAGTGAAGGGTGAAACAGAAGTGGGAGAAAAACAGTGACCATCTGGCCTGGCGAGAATTCAGCCGCTGGACCGTTTGCAGATATACCAGGTTTTTCTGGTTGGTGTACACCAGGAAGGGGAACCGCGCCCCCTCCAGGAGGTGTCTCCTCTCAGAAAAGGCCAACTTCATTGCCAGCAACGCCCTGTCCCCGATGGAATTGTTCCTCTCCGCCGGTGAAAAGGTCTTAGAGAAGAAGAAGCAAGGATGCTTCCGACCTTGAGTGTCCTTCTGATAAAGGACCGCTCCGGCACCGACTGATGAGGCATCTACCTCCAGGATAAATGGTTTATCCACATCGGGACAGTGGAGGATGGGAGCATCAGCAAAATGGGTCTTGATGGAGGAGAAGGCCTCGGAGACCTGTTCCTACCATACCTTAGGATTGGCTCCCTTCTTGGTGAGAGTGACCAAAGGAGCCACCAAGGTGGAGAAGTAGGGAATGAACTGGTGATAGTAGTTAACGAACCCAAAAAAGCGCTGCACCACCTTAAGGGAGTGGGATTCTTGCCAGTCCACTACCGCCTGCAATTTGTCAGGATCCATAGCCAAACCCTGGGCCGAGATGATATAGCCCAGGAAAGGCAAGGACTCCTGCTCAAACTGGCAGTTCTCCAACTTGGCATAGAGGGACTTCGCTCGCAAGCGGTCGAAGACCTTGCAAACATCTCTCTCCGGTGGGAGTCCAAATCTGGAGAGAAGATAAGAATGTCGTCTGTTATGAATGGGTCACCAAGGAGGATAGCAGGAACAGGCTAAGCCACCAGAAGACCAGAGAGGTTGGTAACTAAGCAGATTGCAGACCCCTGATCCTATCAACACAACTGGCAGTAGCCGTGGAGCATTCCTACGATGCCCTAGACGCTTCATCACAGCTGGAGAACTAACTAAGCCTAAAGCCAGAAAGGTGAAATCTAAACTGCCCTGGAGCAGATCCCCAAAGGAATAGACAGCCCCCAAACAAATATTGTCGGTGAGACAAGATGAGACACAAACACAGGCAGAAAACAGACTGAGCAAATGGTGGGACCCAAGCTGTCTAGACAGGACAGGACAGAAAAGGTACTGTCTGCAATCATGTGCAAAACCCTAAAAAAGTCCAACACTTCTGATATACAAAAAACCTGAGGCCACACAACCTCACCCCCGCTAGATCAGCACTCTGGTATAAACTGGAAGCAAAGAAAAAAGATACTAACATAACAGGGGACTGAACAAGCTGTAACATATGAAGCAGGGACCAGAGCTGCCCCCAGCAGGGAGCACGCTGAACCCTAGCAACAAAGCAGAAAGCAAAAAAAAGGCACAACCCGACTAGATGCAAAGGATTAGCAAAAGAATCACTTAACTGAACCATGCAGATCAGGCAGGGGAGAAAAGAACTCCAAATGCACAAGGAGAAAAAATCACCAGCAACCTTCAAGAGCGGCCAGATCTATTATCTGCTCCCAGCCAGTAATCCCAGGTTCCCAATTATCGTCATCAGATGGAGAGCTTCCATCAGCCTGGCCAGCTCCACTACTCTCAGTAACCACCAGAGGGAGAAGATGGAGCTTCGGCTCAGAAATCCAAGCAAGGGAGTTCACAACACAACAGTCGTCCAGATAGACCACCACCGAGGTGGAGAGCATATCTCGGAAGACATCATTTACAAAGTCTTGAAAGACAGCTGGTGCATTACAAAGGCCGAAGGGCATGACTAGATACTCATAGTGGCCATCCCTGGTGTTAAAGGCTGTCTTCCACTCGTCCCCGGCACGAATATGTATCAGGGTATAGGCCCCTCATAGATCTAACTTGGAGAAAATCCTCGCTCCATGCAACCTATTGAACAGCTCAGATATCAGGGGCAGGGGGTATTTGTTCTTAACGGTTATGATGTTAAGACCCCTGTAATCAATACAAGGATGAAGCTCTCCACTCTTCTGCACGAAGAAGAATCCCGCCCCGCTGGTGACACCGACTTCCTAATAAACCCTCTTGCCAGATTCTCCCTGATATATTGTGACGTGGCCGATGTCTCTGGGAGAAACAGGGGGTACACGTGACCCTGAGGAGGCTCCACACCAGGCAAGAGGTCTATCGAACAGTCATAGGGGCGGTGCGGCGGAAGGGACTCTGCCGCCTTTTTGGAGAATACGTCCGTGTACTGCTGATAGTGATTAGGGAGTGAGGATAGATCCGCGGGGACCACAGGGGAAGCTACCTGTACGCACTCCCTCATGCATCTACCCTCACAGGACTTGCTCCAGCCTAGAATTCTCCCTGAGGACCACTCTATGTGAGTAGAGTGTCAACACAACCAGGGAATGCCTAAGAGAATCTGAATCAATGCCCTCTGGCATAACCAGGAAAAACAAGGTCTCGTGGTGGGAAGGAGCAAATGAGAGCCTAAGGGGAGCAGTCTGATGTGTAATTTGTGAGGGTAGTGTTGAGCCATTCACCACCCTGATAGTAACTGGGTGAGGTAGCAGAACCAAGGGGATTGCGTGCCGTTGGGCAAAGGCTGAAGACTCTGCCCCAGAGTCCACACAAACATCTACCACCAAGGCAGAAGTACCCAACTCTATGGTCCCTTTAAAGGACAGCTTGGAGGAGAAAATTCCAGTGTCTAGTTGGCCTCCTCTGATTACCACTAGACGCGGGCGTTTCCCGAGCGCTGTGGGCACTTGTTAGCCAGGTGACCAGGCTGTCGACACTGGAAACAGAGTATGGAGGTGCGCTCTGAGCGGAACTTGGAGCCCATGTGAGACACCTCCATGGCCTCAGGAGGCTCAGTCACCCGATTGGGAAGTTCCAGAGGTTTAGAGAAGGTGGGAGCCAACCTAACCCTCGATCTGGACTGGGAGCGCTCCAAACCGCGCTCTGTAAAACGGAGATCTATGCGGGTGGAGATGGTAATAAGCACCTCCAGAGTAATGGGAACCTCCCTGGTGGCCAGAGCATCATTGACGTGCTCCGCCAAACCCCTCCAGAACACTGGAATAAGCACCTTATCTGGCCATTCCAACTCAGAAGCCAGTGTCCGGGACCGGATGGCATAATGGCTGACAGAGAAGGATCCCTGTACCAGTGCCAACAATAGAAGCGGGGTATCATGTGTGACCCGTGGCCCCAGAAAGACCTGTTTCAGAGAGACCAGAAACTGTGGAGTGGCCCATTCCAGAGCCCTGCCCGACAGGAGGGAGATAATGAATCCCGATCTGAAGGGAATCGCATAGCCAGCAGCTCAAGCTGAATAGAGCACTGGCTCACGAAACCCCTGCAGAAGGCGCTGTCACCCGAGAGGAGGCGGGACAACGTCGGGACAGGAATGGACGTGAAGACGCGAGAAACAGCCTCTGCAGCTGCCTGAACCGCGACTGCAGTGACATCCGCAGCGGAGGCTGACCGCTCGAGAGCTGACAACCTGCCGTCCAGCTGCTGGACATATCTCTGCAGACGCTGATCATCCGTCATGCTAGCCAGACCCTGGCGTTATGATAATGTTAAGGGCTGGCGGAACGCACCAAATAATGAAGATGGTATATGGTATATGGTGCTTTGCAGTCTGGCGTCCACCGTGCAGAGATGTAAACTGCAGCTAGGCAATGACGAATGAGATGTAGCCGGACACCGACGGGTTACCTCTGACCCGGTGCATGCAAGGACAGACTCTGTTACTTCACAGAGTCCGTACTAGCCGGCATATAAGCATGACCTGTTAAGCATCACAGGTCATGACTCAGTGCAAACTAACGCTCAGCGCAGGTACAATGTCTACCCCGGTGGTCGCCACTAACCAGCATAAGAACAGCGCTGGAAAGCGCACGTAACTGCGCACGGCGCCACTCTGGCATACACTGAGGTATCAGCGGTGTGTGATGCCTGTACTGTCCGACACCCACAAGCGCTACAGGAAGGAGAGCTGACTACACTGCGGCACTAAGCAGTGCTAGTGCTAGGTGATAACTCTAATACTAAGACCCTAACTCATGCGTATCAAAGGGAGGGAGTCTTAATGAGTCAGTCACGAGTCTCATACATCCATCATCACACAAACTACTAAACAATATGGAATCAATGTCTATCATAGCGTGTACTTTTTATAGCAGCATCCTTCCGGGACCTTCCAGATGATCCAATCCAAGCTGGAGAAGGACCTGAGCATGTGACCTCTGATCTCCAATGAGAGATCGTCCCATGGGCATGCTCAGCAGACCAAAAGGAGGACTTAGTCCCTCGAGTTGTTCGCTGCTGACCAGCCTGCATTGCTATAGCTGGACCAGAGGTGGCAGCAACTAAACCCACAATGCTAGTCTGAGCAGAGCACCGGAATCGCCGAGTCTGCTGAGCAGGTTCCTCTGCAGCCAGAGAGAAATGAGAGGCCGCCGAAGGCGGTGCAGCCACAGGAACCCAATGCCTAACAGATACTCTGCTCAAATTTACTCATTTAGGTGTTTTAGACAGCAAAACATGCAAATTCCTGACAAAGAATCATCCAATCACCCTAGTATTTTACATTCTCTCCAAGATACATAAAAACTTGGAGCACCCTCCTGGGAGACCCATAGTAGCGTCCACTGAGTCTTTTCTTTCTCCTCTTTCCATCTTTTTGGAGAAGATTTTATCACCTCTGATACAAGGTACACCTTCCTTCTTACTGGATACAGGAGATTTCTTGAATACTATTAAAAACCTAGGCATAATACCCAGAGAGGCCTACCTGGTAACATTCGATGTTAAAGACTTATATACCTCTATACCACACACGCAAGGTATAGAATCAGTGAACAAGTTACTGTCCAATTCTGGCATGGACCCTGACCAGATTAATCTTTGTTTGGAACTATTATCTATAGTTCTCAAAAAGAACTTCTTGTTCCAGGATAAATATTACTTACAGAACCATGGCACTGCTATGGGCTCGAATGTAGCCCCACCCTATGCAAATTGCTATGTGGCAGACTATGAGAGTACCATCATTTATATTAGCCCTTTATTCCAGAAGAACGTTTTGTTATGGAAACGCTTTATAGTTAATATCTTTTGCATACGGGGAGACCTTTTGGAATCACTCAATTCCTTTTTTGACGTACTCAATACATCTTGGCCAGGCCTATCCTTCACTATGTCCTATGATGCCCACAAAATAAACTTCTTGGATACTTTGATCAGAAAAGACGCAGCAGGTACACTATCCACTGATCTTTACACGAAGAGTACAGACCGTAACAGCTTATTACACTTTCAAAGTTTCCACCCTAAATCCATGAAAATATCTACCCCCAGATCACAGATACAGAGGATCAAAAGAATACAGTAGTATCCAATGATACATTACGTGAACAATGTTTAAGTGAACTACATACGAAATTTCGTGCCAGAGGATATCCCGATACTATTTTGAGTGATTCAGGTGCAACTCACCAGGGTACACGAACTAATGCCATAGACAGAATTCCTTTTGTTCACTCCTACCATCCTTTTGCGTACAAATTACATAAGACCATATGCCGAAATTGGCATCTACTACATGAAGCACATCCAGATATTCCTGAGTTTAGGCAACCATTTCTCTCCTGTTTTAAACGGGCGCCAAACATTAGAGATATGTCACGGTCACGTGTGTCTGGACACAACGAGTACCGCAAGGCAAACCCATGACACGCGTGACCCTGGATACACCGCCTCCAGTAGGGCGAATTTAAATAATAAAGCTTGTAGCTGGATACACCGCCTCCAACTGGCGAATTTAGGTAATACACGTTATATATACAGTAGTCTGGAAACCCCGCCTCCAGTAAGGCGAATTTAAATAATAAAGGGGAAACCTGGGTAACAATAACAATGGTGGGCCCTGCGATAGGGAATAGGGACGTGGAGACCTCCTGTACTCCCCTGAGCCAGTGTCCCTGCACTACTAACGTTCCCTATGCCGGTTCTGCACCGGGCGACGCACGCGTACCTCAAACCCTGACTCGCCCTGCACCTAAACCCTCACTAGGGAATTGGTTGGTGCGGAAACTAATCCCACCACTGCACTAAACACACATAAGGGAAAATGACAATACAGGGGGAACACCACTTAGCTTTGCTCTCTTGCGTACTCTCCTAGCAACAGAGCCCACCACCTGCATGCATTTTCTCCTCCAACCGGATCCATCACCATAACCGGATCCATCACCCTAGTGCAGCCTTGGAGCAGAGTCCACCACCAGTTGCAGCTGCCCAGTAAACAGAGTCCCAAAGATGAGTCCAGCTTCTGCCAAAAAGTCCAGCATGCTTGAGTCCAACTTTTCTGCCAAGAAGTCAAGCATGCTTGAGTCCAGCTTTCAGCAACCAAGTCCAGCATGCTGAGTGCAACTCTCACCATAGTCACCACTCCACCAAGCCATGCAAACACTTCCTGCTGACACCATAAACTGCGACTCCACCATGCCATGCCAGCCCTTCCTGCAGACCCCATCGTTGAACTCCACCAATCCATGCCAGCACTCCTTGCAGACCCATAGCTGACTCAACCCCTCTGGCTGGGCTGCCCAGGACCCTCACTCAGCTCCTTCATCACCCAGACTTGCTTCCCAAATGACAAACTATCAATATCACCAACGATCATCAAACACACCTGAACCTCTTTTATAGAGCCTCACACCTGATTTGTAATACGTGCACATTAAAACTAAAGTGTAATACCACTCACCACCATCGGGGCAACTTAGAACAAAAGACACCACGTGTAATAATTCTAATGGCCACCGGGGGGCAATCAACCCACTTTGGCACCAAGCCAAAGGGAAAAAAGTTCACTTTGTCCATTTACTTGTCAGATCCACCTTGGATCATGACAAGATAAATTGGTTAGAGTTGACATAGGGAAAGCAACAACAGGAACATGGCAACTTTCCTTACACAGCCCTAGGTGCGGCACATTTCCATGTTTGCATTGCAACCAATGTGGCTATGTACTCAAGGGGGATAATAATAATAATAATAAAAAATAATCTTTATTTTTATATAGCGCTAACATATTCTGCAGCGCTTTACAGTTTGCACACATTTTCATCACTGTCCCCGATGGGGCTCACAATCTAAATTCCCTATCAGTATGTCTTATGTGATAATATTTATCATCATCACTCAGGAAAGATATTCAAGATAAAATATTATTTCACATGTTATACATCCTTTGTGATCTATCTCATCAAATGCCCTCTGGCTTAGCTTATGTGGGTGAAACAACCCAGCTGGTCAAGGACCTTATCTCAAAGCACAAATCCACAATCAGGTGCAAAAATCTACTACTACCGGTCCCACATCATTTTATTACATTTAATCACAAGATTTCTCAGCTCAGATTTCAAGTAATCGAGCAAATATCAATCCCCAGATGCGGCAGTGACCGTATCAAAATATTAAAACAGGGAGTAGCCTACTGGATGGATCTATAGGCTAGGCACCCTACAACCGAGGGGTTTGAGTAGGGACTATGATCTGGGTTCATTTATTTGAATACACATGTCTATATTTTTTAATGAAAACATATGTATCTCTTAAATGCAATCTGCTATTAGATTTTGTCTGAGTAATTTTCTCTTGAATTTTCCTGTATAAGATTAACTAAAATAATTTAGCATTTGCCATAAGAATCTGATTTTTTCAAATATTTGTTACTAACAACCTCATCTTCCTCTTTCAGAGCTGATTATATTGACTCTTCCTGATATGAACTAAATTCTCTATCTGGATCTTCACAGAATCTGGAAACCTTCTTATTCACCACCACTGCTCTCTCTTTGAAGCTGCTTTAGAGTCCTGTACCGGTTAATCCATGATATCTGACCTATGGAATGCACACTTTCACTGTGGTATGCTAAAATGGCTGCTGGAGCGCATACAGAGACATGCACGTCCTATCCACGCTATCTTAGCCCAGCATGGCTGCTGGAACGCACAAGAGAGAGGTATGGAACGCATAGACAGGCTTCCTGTCATGTTACCTACGTCCTCTCCTAGACATGCACTGATAGGCAATGTGCAAGCCACTTAGTCCCCATCCACCGGACATTTAAAACCTGCATATCGCGGTACCAGACAGCTGACTAGCGGTGGATGCCGCGTCTCTGCCTGACATGCCGACACTCCTCACCTCCGGGTAAGTCCTCTAGCTACCACCTTTATCATCACCCATGCGACCCTGCTTGTCATTTATGAAAATTATTTAACTGTTCCAGGTCCTCTTATTTACCGGTCCATCTGGACATTACCATTTGATTCAAGCCTGCAAATTTCCGGTAGGCATTTACTTCTAGATATATCCCCATACGTTCACTATATAAACATGGCATTCATTCCATCCATTTCACCACAGATTCAGATTTATGCACAAACGTTTACCACAAATCCACTAGTCTCCTTTCAGCCTGGTATGTTTTTCTTTTAAATAATTTACTATATTAAAATTCTACTCCTTACGCAAAAAAATTAACCCTATGGGGTTAAAAGAATTTCCTTATGAGCAATGTATATTTTGCTCTCCAGCGGTTCTTGTTACTGCCTATTGATAGACCGGTATTAGTACTACCTTACTGTATATACTTTATTTTATTTTGCTTTTGTAGTCCAAATGATGGTATTTATTTTCCTGTTTATTTTTGTTATTTCTTCTATGTAGCAATTGAAGAAGGCCGTGTGAGGCCGAAACATTTTATTTTGGCTGCATTAAAAAAATCATGAAAAATTTGTCTTTAAGTTGAGTGCCTAGTTTTTTACTATTTTGGCATATGTTGTGGGAACCTACTAAGGCACCTACTCTAGTAGTGCACACGGTATCTCTTCATATTGCAGCAGGATAATGACCCAAAACGCACAGCTAAAAACACCCAAGAATGGCTAAGAGGAAAACATTGGACTATTCTGAATTGGCCTTCTATGAGCCCTGACCTAAATCCTTTTGAGTATCTTTAGAAAGAGCTGAAACATGCTGTCTGGGAAAAGCAGCCTTCAAACATGAGACAACTGGAGCAGTTTGCTCTTGAGGAGTGGACCAAAACACCTGTCGAGAGGTGCAGAAGTCTCATTAACAGTTACAGGAATTTTTTTATTTTTTTGGTGTTTTATTTGAATACCTATTTCATTATTAAACTGTATATGAACATGGTTGATCATAAACAAATGAAAAATGAAGCTTACATCATGACACAGTAATCAAAAAATGGCTTTACAACATGCAGTCTAAAGAACAGAATTGAATAATTTGAGAAGAAAAGCATAACTTATATGCTACATACCTGTAAAGATGTGCACTCACAGCTCAGTGTCCTCTCTCTCAGAATTGAAAGAACAGTGAAACCTCCACCCTTTTGAAAAATGAGATGAAGTACACAGGAAAACAAATTCATTTTGCAGGCAGACAAAATTAGCTAATGTTTATCGGGTTTATTGACCCGAACCGTACAAGTATAACAGCATGCAGCAAATAGTAAAGAAAAAAAAACAGCGCTCATAGTAAGAACCCCTCAAATGAGCAAAAGTCAGTTATTCACAAGTTTCAGATCCGCATAATAAAAAATCTGCAGGGTCTCAAATTTCATTTCGGGTAATATTGAAAATTGTGTAATTTAATGGCATATAGCTTCCTATTTCTTTGATTTACGTTTGTCATGGTAAGTGCCATATATCTTGGCAGTACTATACTTGGATGTGTTCCAGTGGCTTGATACCATAATGATAACATCAGGGAAGACTCTGGTAGCCCTATCTAGGCTTGCACAAGATCGATCTTCCAACAGAGCATTCATCCATCAAGTCGCCATGGCTCGAGATTGGGCCAAAGTTACTAAATAAATTAAATAAATGTTAATGTATCCTACAACTCAAACTGTACAGACCCCTCATTTTCAAAGAGGCCTCTGAAAAAAATCATGTGATCAGACCTGTCCAACAGGCTCCTACAATTGAACAACACTTTCTCTTGTGTAGTGTTTTTGAATTGGAAGCTGCTGATGGAAAAGTTTGGTCATGTGCCCTTTCTTCAGTGGCCATGATGAGAACAGGCACACCATACAGACTGTAAAGAATGCTTCAATAACAAGTAGGTGGTACTTCACAAAGGAGGATATCAGCGCTGAACCTGTAATACTTATCCACATTTTTTCATATTATGCGTTGACCTAAATGATGCTATTGTAGCTCTGGCAGCATGTTTATGGCTGTTGTCCTGCTGGAAGTCTCAAGCCTCCAACAGGTTTTCCTACAGGATAGCCCTGCATTTAGTGCCATCCATCTTCCCATCAACTCTGACAAGCTTCTCTGTCCCTGCTGAAGTGAAGCTTAACCACAGAATGATGCTGCCACCACCATGTTTGACAGTAGGGATGGTGTTTTCAGGGCAATGTGCAGTGTTAGGCTGGTTTCACACTTGCATTTTTTTGCGATGCTTTTTAGTGCAAAAAAAGCATGCGTTTTTTCCCTATACTTTAACATGGGTGCGCACGTACGCGTTTGTATGCGCATGCATTTTTTGCAGTATGCGCCCGGGCGCACAAAATGCATCCTGTTGCATTTTTTGTGCATCCGACTTGCCCCCAAAAAACGCATGTGCACGCAATGCGTTTTTTTACAGCAAAAACACCCATTAAAGTCTATGGGTGCGCATACGTGCGCATTGTAATGTGCACGTATGCACAAAAAAAAAGCATGCGTTTTTTTTAAAAAAATGCACCAAAACCCGCAAAAAAACGCACACAAACGCATGATGCGTTTTTCATGCGTTTGTGTGCACAAAAAACGCGCAGCAAAAAAACGCAAGTGTGAAAGTAGCGTTAGCTTTCCTCCACACAAAACATTTTATGTTTAACCCAAAAAGTTCTCATATGGTCTCATTTGACCAGAGTACCTTCTTCCACATGCTGGCTGTCTCCTACGTGGATTATTACTAACTGCAAATGGGACTTCTTATGGTTGATTTAAAAAATGCCTTTCATCTTGCCACTTTTCCATGCAGTTTAAACAGAGATTGGACATAACAGCTTATATAGAACGGAAGTTCATATACCAACATCTACCTAAAATAGTGTATGCATACAGTATATGTTCAGAAAACTGAATGGCAGACCATTCGGAATTGAGAACCAAATAGAAACCACAGGACATGGAATACGGCACCGAAGTAGTAGAAGGGGCACCAAAGTAGATACTATAAAAGGCCTTTATTAACCCCTTAATGACTGCCAATACCTCTTTTAACTGACCTGAGATATAAGAGAATAGCATCCACCTACAAATGACAATCCAGCAGCTGTCGGCTGTACACTATCGCTGACAAATTGCTGCATCAGCCACGATCAGTGCTGTCACCATCCATATCTGTTTAACCCCTTAGATGCTGTTGTCAGTAATGACTATATCATGTAAATGGTTAAAAGAGTGTGGGGGCTTCCTATTTATCCCCATAGGCATCCTGAAAAGCACCTGAATGGTTAATAAACTACCTGACAGCAGTTTTCAGTATGTCAGGGGGTGTTGTTTTTAAAATGGTATCACTTTTAGGGGTTTCCAATATATAGGACCCCTAAAGTCACTTCAAAATTGGATAGGTCCCTAAAAAAATACATTTTGTAAATTTCCATGAAAAAATGAAATATTGCTGCTACATTTCTAAACCTCCTAAAATGTTAACAAAATAAAATAACATTTTACAAATGGTGCTGGTTTAAAGCAGGCGTGAGGAAAATGTTATTTATGTTTTTGTGTGGTATGACTATCTGATAATCATTCAAAATTTGAAAATTGCTATTTTTTTTACATTTTTATCAAATTTCTGATATTTTTTTATACAGTACATAAACACAAAACATATTGACATAAATTTACCATTATCATACAGTATAATGAGCCACGAAAAAACAATCTCAAAATCACTGGGATTTGTTGAAGAGTTCCAGAGTTATTGCCACATAAACTGACACTGGTCAGATTTTAAAAATCTGGTCACATCACTAAGGGGTTAAGGTGAATGGCAAGCTTGATATGGTGTGCAAAAGTGCCCGCACAGAAGAAAAATACAATAAAAATAATAAAATAAATTAAAAAGCATTAATATACAATATACAATTAATGTATAAAAATTGGGGACCACCCAGAAAAATCCATGAAGAGGTGGTCATAGAAACATAAAGAGCACACGTGTTGGAATTGGATGACTAAATATATTATTATTATTATTATTATTATTATTATTATTATTATTTATTGTTATAGCGCCATTTATTCCATGGCGCTTTACATGTAAGGAGGAGTATACATAAAAACAAGTACAATAATCATAAACAATACAAGTCATAACTGGTACAGGAGGAGAGAGGACCCTGCCCGCGAGGGCTCACAATCTTCAAGGGATGGGTGATAATACAGTAGGCGAGGGTAGAGCTGGTCGTGCAGCGGTTTGGTCGATCGGTGGTTACTGCAGGTTGTAGGCTTGTCGGAAGAGGTGGGTCTTCAGGCTCTTTTTGAAGGTTTCGATGGTAGGTGAGAGTCTGATATGTTGTGGTAGAGAGTTCCAGAGTAGGGGTGATGCGCGAGAGAAATCTTGTATGCGATTGTGGGAAGAGGAGATAAGAGGGGAGTAGAGAAGGAGATCTTGTGAGGATCGGAGGTTGCGTGCGGGAAAGTCCCGGGAGACGAGGTCACAGATGTATGGAGGAGACAGGTTGTGGATGGCTTTGTATGTCATGGTTAGGGTTTTGTAATGGAGTCTCTGGGCAATTGGGAGCCAGTGAAGGGATTGACAGAGGGGAGAAGCTGGGGAATAGCGGGGGGACAGGTGGATTAGTTGGGCAGCAGAGTTTAGAATAGATTGGAGGGGTGCAAGAGTGTTTGAGGGGAGGCCACAGAGCATGAGGTTGCAGTAGTCAAGGCGAGAGATGATGAGGGCATGGACTAGGGTTTTTGCAGATTCTTGGGTGAGGAATGAACGGATTCGTGAAATATTTTTGAGTTGAAGTCGGCAGGAAGTGGAAAGGGCTTGGATATGTGGTTTGAAGGAGAGATCAGCGTCAAGGATTACTCCGAGGCAGCGAGCTTGTGGGACTGGGGAGAGTGGGCAGTCATTTACTGTAATTGATAGGTTCGTAGGGGGGGTCACGTGAGATGGGGGAAAGATGATGAATTCTGTTTTGTCCATGTTGAGTTTCAGAAATCTAGCGGAGAAGAAGGATGAAATAGTGGACAGACATTGAGGGATTCTGTTTAGTAGGGAGGTGATATCTGGTCCAGAGATGTAGATCTGTGTGTCATCAGCGTAAAGATGATACTGAAAGCCATGAGATTCTATGAGCTGTCCCAGGCCAAAGGTGTAAATAGAGAACAGCAGGGGCCCAAGGACTGAACCTTGAGGGACTCCGACAGATAGGGGGCGAGGTGAGGAGGTGGTGTGTGAGTGGGAGACGCTGAATGTCCGGTCTGTTAGGTATGATGAGATCCAGGATAGGGCCAAGTCTGTGATGCCGAGGGATGAGAGGGTCTGTAATAATAGGGAATGGTCCACTGTGTCAAAGGCAGCCGACAGGTCCAGGAGGAGGAGGACAGAGTAGTGTCGCTTGCTCTTGGTGGTTAAGAGGTCATTGGTGACCTTAGTAAGGGCAGTTTCAGTGGAGTGGTGTGACCGGAAGCCAGATTGTAAGCGGTCGAAGAGGGAGCAAGAAGAGAGATGGGAGGACAGTTCAAGGTAGACGTGTTGTTCCAGTAGCTTGGAGGCGTAGGGGAGAAGTGATATAGGGCGATAGCTAGATACAGAGGATGGGTCAAGAGAGGGCTTTTTGAGGATAGGTGTGATGGAGGCATGTTTAAAGCTTGAGGGGAAAACACCAGTTGTTAGTGATAGGTTGAAGAGATGGGTTAGGGTTGGGATGAAGACTGTGGTGAGGTTTGGTATGAAGTGGGATGGGATTGGGTCGAGTGCACAGGTGGTGAGATGTGATCTTGAGAGTAAAGTGGAGAGTCGATCTTCTGTAATGGTGGAGAAGTTGGTTTTGAAGGTGGAGGGCTGGGAAGTCAGGAGGAAGGGCTCTGGGGGTTGTTGACCAAAACTGTCCCTGATGTTATCAATTTTCTGCTTGAAAAATGAGGCAAAGTCTTCAGCTGAGATGAGTGGGGAGGGAGGAGGTGCTGGGGGGCGGAGGAGAGAATTGAAGGTGTTGAATAACTGTTTAGGGTTGTGAGACAGGGAGGATATGAGAGATGAGAAGTAGGTTTGTTTAGCTGTGGCGAGTGTGGTCTTGAAAGTAGTGAGGGACTGTTTGAATGCGATGAAGTGCTCGTTGGAGTGGGATCTTTTCTATCTGCGCTCAGCAGCCCTGGAAGCTCGCCTCAGCTCTTTGGTCAGGCTGGTGTGCCAGGGCTGTCTGTTGATTTTGCGAGTTTTGGTATGTGTAAGTGGGGCAGCGGATTCCAAAGCTACAGCTATTGTGGTGTTATATTGAGCAGCAGCGTCATCTGCATTGTGTAAGGAACTTATATCTGTGAGAGGGAGGAGGGATTCAGAGAATGAGTGTAGGTCAAGGTGTTTAAGATTCCTGTTAGGGTGTGAAAGTTTGTGGGGTGGGGATTGTAGACATGGAGTGAAGAGGGAAGAGAATGTGAGCAGGTTGTGGTCAGAGAGAGGAAGAGGTGAGTTAGAGAGGTTAGATAGGGAGCAGAGGCGGGTGAAGATGATGTCCAATGTGTGGCCATCTTTATGGGTGTATGTAGAAGACCATTGAGTGAGGCCGAAGGAGGAAGTGAGAGATAGAAGTTTAGTGGCAGCTGAGAGGGAAGTGTCAATGGGGATGTTGAAGTCGCCCATGATGATAGTAGGGATGTCCGCGGAAAGGAAATGAAGTAACCAGGTGGTGAAGTGGTCAAAGAAGGTGGTGGCTGGCCCTGGGGGGCGGTAGATGACAGCTAGTTGGAGGTTGGAGGGGGAGTAGATGCGCACAGAGTGCACCTCAAAGGAAGGGAGGGTAACAGAGGGTGGCAGTGGGATTGGGGTGAAGGAGCAGGTATCTGACAGGAGAAAACCAACTCCTCCGCCATGTTTGCTGCTGGGGCAGGGGGTGTGAGAAAGGTGGAAGCCGCCATACGAAAGTGCAGCAGGAGAGGCTGTGTCAGAAGGGGTGAGCCAGGTTTCGGTGATGGCGAGGAAGGAAAGTTTGGTAGTGACAAAAAGATCATGGATGTAGGAAAGCTTGTTGTAGACAGAGCGAGCGTTCCACAGAGCTCCTGTTAGTGGGACTGGGGAAGCGGGGGCTGGGTGAATGGGTATAAGGTTGGAGAGGTTACGGAAGGTTGTGATAGAGCGTGGATGGGAGGTAGAAATGACTGTGGGAATGTGGTGAGGAGGACCAGGATTTGGAGAGATATCACCAGCAGTGAGAAGGAACAGAGAAAGGGTTAGCAGGTGGGAGCAGGAGAGGGCATGAGGGGGCTGTCTGTGTTTGGAGACAGAGGATTGTATGTTAAGGAACAGTTTTGAGGCGGAGGTGAGGTGGATGGGGAGGATTGAAGAAGAGATGAACAGTTCCTTACTAGGAGTAGGGATTAGGGGAATTAGCAGAAAGTGAAGGATTATTGGGGTGAAAATGAAAACAAACAGAAACATTGTTTACAGTGACTGTGTACAGTTACCTTCAGTTCCCTTCTGGTTCAATTCTTGTTTTAATTCTTAAATTAATCTTCAATTAATAATTAAATTAAATATATAGTTTTAAGTATAAATAAATGACAATATACACAACATAATACACATAGAGATAGATCCAACTAATTGATGGTGCTGTTCTATAGACCAATCATGACACACAAAATCCGCACTATATTGGGGACCTTCGCTATACAACCACCAGGTAATATCCATTCAATCTCCTTACACTACTACTTTCCATGTTGCAGGCTGAATGTTATATATCATATAGGCGACATATCTCCTTTCTTAGTTTTTTTCAATATAAGATTAATGACTAATTTTATCCATACCTTATTAGGAGATTGGCTGCATATATCTATACATACTTTTTACTGTAGTCTAATTTTATATAATTGCTGATTTGTGTGTCATGATTGGTCTATAGAACAGCACCACCAATTAGTTGGCCTGGGCATTTTTTTTTAACCTAACCCTAGTTTACTCTTCTTCATAACTTTATCCCTTACCTGTCTGGTGTGTTTTGTGGTTTTCATGATATTGTTTGATCAAAAAATGTTTTTAAACAAACCTCTGAGCCCTTCAAAGAATAGCCATATGTGGAGATGTGGAGCCCCTGATGGTTCAGTCGCCACAAAGGTGCTGCACCTCCTCCTGAGATGTAGTGCCCCACCATCCAGGTAAGGTGGAGACACCTGACCACACTCCAACACCTGCATCCCACACAACATAGTAGTGTAGCAAAGCACCTTTGGTGGCTCCCTGCTTGGAACACGAAGAGTGCTGGGAGGTGGGTGGAGCTTAGTCTGCACAAGAGAGCGTGAAATTATGAGGACTAGGTCATTCTGTGAGAGAAGATCCCCTGAGTGGGATGGATGGAAGGAGGTGCTGCAGCAGTTTCCTGTGACCTGGAGCTGCTGACCCTGGAAAGAGATATAGAAAGCCTGATTCTCCATAAGGAAGAAAGATTTGTACGGAACGTGAGGAGAAGAAGAGAACTAAGGACTAGGGTCAGAGCAGGGCCCTTCCTCAAGTTCTAAGCGCATGGCCGGGGTCCGTTCCCTGAGGTTGTATGGATACTAATGGTCCTGCAGCAGACACCGGAGGAATAGAAGTTGTCACCACTTTATTCCCACACAAGACTTGGGGGCACAACAGCAACGTGAGTGAGCCGGGACTTGGTAGCAAGGAGTCCCCGAAGCAGGCTACAGCTGTCTGCCGTACAAGTAGAGTTCAAAGGAACATCTTAAAGGAGGAACTTGGGTTTAACACACAACCACAAGTACTTCATTACAAGAGCTAGAAAGGAGACGTTCAGAGAAGGCCTATGTTGGCGGAGTGTTGGAACGGAGTACTTCATCTTGCCTGGAGGTTGGCTGAGCCCCTGACCTGGAGGACACAGCACCGAGGCGGGCACCTGTATGCACAACAGACTGTGAGTAAAGCTTTGGAACTACATGCCCTGGTGTTCTTCGCTTATTCCTGCATCAACCCACTCAGCACTGCTACATCTCTGTGCTTAACACTGCACCATTACGCTCTCCTCACTAGCTCCTCATCTACACTGCCCTGGGACTACTACCTGTGGAGGGCCACAACGTCATTGCTGCACCACACCATCTGTCCCAGAGGATCTGTCTGCAGTGTCGGTTTAACATCTTCATTGCCGAACACCACAGGTGGCATCACGAATCATCCACTTATAAACTTTAATCATCTGCAACACTATTCCTTTTACATGGACACCCAGGGCCACGGACCGGGTCACCGCTGCCGTGACACTTCCCATTGAAATCAACGGGCCCAGCTCCGAGTACCCCATGGCCCTGGCGGGCGACCCAGAGACACTGGGGGTCAGTGGGTGCTCTCATGCGCTGCCACCTGTGGCACCCCGCTTTTGGCAGGCACCCACATAGAAGAGGTAATGACAAGCTTTGGAAACTGACAGTCCATTGAGGCATGTTGCCAGGTGACCGGAGGGTCCCAACCTGACTTTTCCAAACATATCCATTGGGGACAGGTGACTGGAGGGTCCCAACCCGGTTTTCCTAATCGTCTTGAAAGTTTAATGATGTGTCTTGCAAAGATATCAAGCAATGACTTGTAGGAGCCGATATAAGAGGCAAGCAGCAGACGTTCATTAATTCAGAAACAACAATTCAATAGTCAAACGTTCAAACAATAGTCTATGATTCTTGACATATGAATTCTACAGTCAACATTCAGACTCATAAAAATTAGTCTATGCTTCTTGGCCTACTGAAAATAGACGTTTGGATAATTAAGATGAAATGCTGTGTCATCACACGATAGTTATACTGAAAATAAATTATTCACAAGTGGACTGAATTTATTAATTATGTGACTTCTGTAGGCAATTGGTCTCAGGATTTTATTTAGAGGTATCAGCCTACAATAGGCTGGTTACAAATGCATGTCACAATTTTTGGATTTATATTTTTAAAATAATTAGAAAAACATGTTTAATTTCCTTTACACTTCAAAAATATGTGCCACCTGTGTTGGTGTATCACATTAAATCTCAATAAAATTAGCGTAAGTTTGTGGGTGCAACATGATGTGAAAACATTCACAGGGTATGAATATTTTTGCAAGGTGCTAAATATTAAGAGTCACAAAGTTATGTTTCTAGATAAACACTGTAGGGATACAGAGCACATCAGACCATAGAGTGATATCTTTATAAAAATATATATTTAAACCAGGTAATCTGCTCACCCATGGCTGGAGAATGAACGCAACCAGGATGATTTAAGGAAAAGACAATTCATGATTTTGTGCTTATCTGGCGTGGAAACGCGTTGTGGAATAAAAAACGCTTGTTTATATATTGGAATCAAGGATCATCATTTCGGGGTTATTGCAGCCAAAACCACGAATTGATTGTCTTTTCCTTAAGGCTGTGTTCACACACAGCGGTTTTTTTCGCGTTTTTCCCGTGGATTTACCAAAAAATTTGCTCAAGAAACGCTTAAAAGAAGCTTCCCATTCATTTTAATGCATTTTACACTTTTTGTTCATATTGATGCGTTTTTTACCGCGAAAAAACCGCTTTGTGGTAAAAAACGCAGCATGCTTATTAATTTCACAGTAAATTCCGAATTTCTGGCTATTTTCTATGTGTCTGGGGACGCGCGGAAAAAATCGCGGCAAAAACGCGCAAAAATCGTGGCAAAACGCGCGCTTTCTGGGAAGGAGTCCTGTTTTTATGCAGAAATTTTCTGCATACGTGTGCACATAGCCTTAAGGTTATGTTCCTGACACAGTTGATAGTATAAACACAAAATGAGTAATTCCTTTAACATGAAAATGAACTTTATTCTTAAGAATATTAAATAGGTTATACAAGATTACAAAAACCTTTTATCTGATGCAAAAAAAGTAAAAACTAAGCATACCATAAAATTCAGCAACATATAGAAGTACCTTTGGCAAAAAATAACTTTAAGTAAACATTTTTTTTTGCCTCTCGTTTTGGAGAAATTGTGGCCCAATCTTACTTTAGCTAACTTCTTTTTTTGACAGCTTTTTGATGTGTTGGACGTTCTTATGTTGTTTCATGAACCAATCTTTCCAAACTAAATCTGTTGCTGTCAAGCTTGGTAGTGTAAGTGAAATAAAAAGCATGCTTGTTTTCTCAGTAAAACAGTTGTGAAAGTATCATTTTTGTTTGCTTCTCTAAATACTTTTTTTTTTATCTCTGACCTCTCAGTTTTCTACAGTCATAACATGACATTGTGTTGTTTTATGACATATCCAGAGTACAGCACAATGCAGTCTACTAACGACACGTTCCAGCAATAGAATAATTATCAGCGCTAATTATATCGATTTTTGTCTCTGTAAACACTAATGTTAACCTCTGAAAATCTCATTTTCGGCTTGAAGTTTTTAATGTTTCATTTGTAAGCCCATGTAAGAAACCAGATGGTTTCAATTTACTACAGAGCAGCTGTTGTCTACAATTATGCATCTGGCAGCAGATGACAGCCCAGAAATGTTCCATTACAAGTCGTTAAGGCTGAGTGCAGACGGAGTTTTGAGCCCTGCCGATTTTTCCGTGCAGAATGGAAGAAAACCGCAGGTCAAATGACCTGCATTTTTCCTGCGGATTTCTTCCATTTTTCACGCGGTTTTCATGCGGTTTTTGTGCGGTTTTCCATTGCGGTCTTCCCCCTGCGGATTTGGTAACAGGGGAGATAGAAAACCGCACAAAAGAAGCAACATGCTGCGGATTTTGTACCGCAGGAAAACCGCGCGGAAAAATCCGCAGCGTCTGCACAGCGTTTTTTTTTTTCATTCATTTTAAAGGTACTGTACATCACAATGCGGATATGCAACGTTTCTGCGCGGTAAAATCCGCTGCGGAAACGCTGCAAATCTGCATCGTGTGCACATGGCCTAAGACATTGGCTTTTCATTCAGAACTTAACTGACTTTAGCACAGACTGGGTGTAGGAAATTTCTATCTATCTATCTATCTATCTATCTATCTATCTATCTATCTATCTATCTAGTGATTTGTCATCTATCTATCTGCAGTGGGGTAAATATTTATTTGATCCGTTGCTGATTTTGTAAGTTTGCCCACTGACAAAAACATGAACAGTCTATAATTTTAAGGGTAGGTTAATTTTAACATTGAGAGATAAAATATCAAAAATAAAATCCAGAAAATCACATTGTATAAAGTATAAAAATGTATTTGCATTTTGTAGAGAGAAATAAGTATCTGATCCCCTACCACAGGGGCGGACCTACCGCCCGTGCAGACCGTTCAATGAACGGAGGAGAGGGGGGGCCCTCCAGTCTTCTGCACCACATGGCTAATTATTCAGTTTTCAAATTAGCCATGTGGAGCGCAGGAGGAGAGGAGAGCAGTGCGGAAGCTTTGGAGGACCTGTGGTGACGTCATGTGATCAGGGGGCAGAGCTGATCACAGGCCTTTACCATTGATCAGCTCCGCTCCCTGATCACATGACGATGACATCACCATAGGTCCTTCAGCTCACACAGGAGCTGCATCTTCCAGCAGGAGCTCGGCCAGGTAAGAATTTTTTTTTACATTTAATTATTATGTTTCCCCGCAGGATCGAGACACATGGACCATGTGTCTCCATCCTGCTAGGGCAGATTGGAGACAGGGGGGAGGCAAGATGGAGACAGGGAGGATTGGAGATGGGGGCAGGATTGGAGACATTGGGGTCAGGATGGAGACAGGGCAGGATGGAGACAGGGCAGGATGGAGACGGGGCAGGATTGGAGATGGGGCAGGATTGGAGACGGGGTAGGATTGGAGGCAGGGGCAGGATGGAAACGGCAGGATTGGAGACGGGGCATGATTGCAGACGATGGGGGCAGGATGGAGATGGGGCAGGATGGAGATGGGGCATGATGGAGATGGGGCAGGATTGGAGACATTGGGGGCAGGATGGAGATGGGGCAGGATGGAGACATTGGGGTCAGGATGGAGATGGGGCAAGATTGGAGACATTGTGGGCAGGATGGAGATGGTGCAGGATGGAGATGGGGCAGGATTGGAGACAGGGCATGAATGCAGACATTGGGGGCATGATTGGAGACATTGGGGGCAGGATGGAGATGGGGCAGGATGGAGACATTGGGGCAGGATGGAGACATTGGGGGCACGATTGGAGACATTAGGGGCACGATTGGAGACAGTGGGGGCACCATTGGAGACATTGGGGGCACCATTGGAGACGGGGCTGGATGGAGATGGGGCAAGATTGGAGACATTGGGGGAAAGATGGAGACAGGGCAGGATTGGAGACATTGGGGGCAGGATGGAGACATAGGGGCAGGATGGAGACATTGGGGGCAGGATTGGGGGCAGGGTGGAGATGGGGCAGGATTGGATACAGGGGGCAGGATTGGAGATACAAGGGGCAGGATTGGAGATACAGGGGGCAGGATGGCAGACACTGAGGGCAGGATGGCAGACACAAGGGGCATGATTGGAGACGTGGGGGCAAGACTGGAGACAAGGGGCAGGACTAGAGACATGGGGGCAGGACTGGAGACACGGGGGACAGGATTGCAGGTACAGGGGGCATGATTGGAGACAAAGGGGGCAGGATGAAAGACATGGGGGCAGGATTGCAGGTCCAGGGGGCATGATTGCAAACACAGGGGGCATGATTGGAGAAAAAGGGGGCAGGATGAAAGACACAAGGGGCAGGATTGGAAACAGGGCAAAATGGAGACATGGGGCAGGATTGGAGAGACAGGAGGTAGGATTGGAGACAGATGTGGCAGGATTGTAGACAGATGGGGCAGGATGGATACGATGGAGACAGATGGGGAGATCATATGGGGCACAATGGATACTCATGAGGGTGGGATGGGAGAACATATGGCTGAAGCCAGGAATGAGACACATGGGGGCCAGGATGGGGGATATTATTACCATAGGGGCTAATTAAAGGATATTATTACTGCAGTGATGTATTTATTTTATTTTTTGAGTATACTGTTTTAAATGGGGGGCAGTCCTGTTACTGTGTAGAGTGATACTATGTTGCCTTTTTTTCTTCATGTGGTGTAGTGTAGAAATTGGGAAAAAAATAAGTAATGTGTTATGCAAGCGGATCTCTAGATAACTGTATTACTTCCTGCAGAGACGAGCCCTGGAAGAAGTGATGGCAATCTGTGCTGGATGAAAGATGAAAAGCAAGGATGAAGGACTTTACCTAGAGACATCACTGGTGAGTTAGTGTGTTACCTGTACACTGACACTATACACTATATACAGAGGTCCTGTGTATAATGTCACCAGTGATCACGGTATTACCTGTACGTTACATACAGAGCTCCTGTGTATAATGTCATTAATCAATGTATTACCAGTACACAGACACTGGATAGTAAGTACAGATCCCCTGTGTATAATGGCACTTATGGTGATAGTATTGTTTTTCTTATTACTGATCAGTATTGTAGTATTCAGTCACTATGTGGTGGTAATAT
Source organism: Dendrobates tinctorius (assembly GCF_039654945.1). Lineage (NCBI taxonomy): Eukaryota > Metazoa > Chordata > Amphibia > Anura > Dendrobatidae > Dendrobates > Dendrobates tinctorius. Next base: position 868,968 of record NW_027362027.1, read on the forward strand.
GTGGTCTGGACATGGTGTTGCGGTATTTGTCCCTTGTATGTGCTATTATTTGGTCACTTTGTGGTGGTAATATGTGGTCTGGTCATGGTGCGGTGGTATTTGTTCCTTGTATGTGATATTATTCGGTCACTGTGGTAGTAATATATAGTCTGGTCCTGGTGTGGCGGTATTTGTTCCTTGTATGTGGTATTAATTATAGGTCACTATGTGGTGGTAATATTGTGTCTGGTCATGGTGCGGTGGTATTTGTCCATTGTATGTGATATTAATGGGCATTTTAAAAATTGAAAAATTAATACAAATGTACCAAAATTGTATTGCATATTTTAACAAATATTTAATAGGTTACAGTAGGGTAGAGCTCGGCCAAAAGTGTCTACTGTTGTGAATTCGCTTTCTGGCCTCCCTCTGGTTATTGCTGAAGGTAGTGGAGCTGGTCAAATTGACAGAGGGGTTGTGAGTTCTCTTTCTGTTCTCCCCCTGGTGGTTACTGGAGGTAATGGAGCTGATCTGATTAACACAGGCTTGCCACCTGATAATAAGGACGACGATTGGAGATCTGGGGTTTCAGACTGGGATTTAAGACAGCCGACTCCCTCTATCCCTGTTGGTGATTTTCTTCCTGCCTACTGAGGTCTTAGTTTCCAGCTCAGTCCCTGCATGTTCAGCTAAGTGTTCATTTGCTAGTCTGTTTACATTTGATCTGGTTTTGTCTATCTCAGCTTTGTGTGGTCAGCCAGCTCTGGCTGGGGCTGTGCTGAATCACCATCCATATGTTACTGCTTGTGCCAGTTTGTTTTTGTCCCTTATTAGATTGGCCTCTTTTTGCTCTGCTTTCAGAATATACCAGAGTGCTGATATAGTGGGCGAAGTCGTGCGACTTCAGTATTTTTTGCATCAGACGTGTTGGACTTTTTTGCAGGGTTTTTTTGTGTGATTGCACACAGTGTCTTTCCTTTCCTATCCTGTCTAGTCAGTGTGGGCCCCATCATTTGCTCAGTCTATTTTCCTGCCTGCGTTTGTGTTTTCATCTTGTCTCACGACAATATCTGTTTGGGGCTATCTATTCCTTTGGGGTCTGCTCTGGGGCAGTTTAGATTTCCCCTTTCTTGCTTTAGGCTTATTTAGCTCTCCAGCTGTGTCGAGGCGTCTAGGATCATCATAGGTACACTCCACGGCTACTGCTAGTTGTGTGGATAGGATCAGGGGGCTGCAATCCGCTTAGTTACCAACCTCTCTGGTTTTCTGTGGCTCAGCTTGGTCTTGCTCTCCTCCTCGGTGACCCAATCATAACAGTCTACAGTGTTGTGATGGTGGCTTAAAAAATATTTTGGCGGAAAAAAAATCTGCCAGCTATATGTGTGATCTGGTGATGGGAACTGTTAATGTCTGATTGGTGAGAAGTGGAGTTTTCCAAGAGAGGGCGGTGGGACTAGACAGTTTGAAGGGTAGAGGCGGGGCTGGGGTGGAGCCTGGGCAGAGTCTTACGGGGACCCCGAAAATTTTCCCAGTAAGGGGTCCCGAAATTCCTAGTGGCAGCCCTACCCCTGCCCATATGCTGCAGCAGTTCAGGAATGTGTGGAGTGCGGACACTGGACAGTGTGGAATGGATGGATCCTCTTGGTCTGGCCTACCCTGCCTGCTCCAGGTAAGAGTACTACCAGAGCTAAGCAGGACTGAGGGACTGGGACTGAGGTGCAGGCATGATTTTGGGGGGCTCCTGGGGTGGGGGAGAACTGAACATGGCAGGCATGATTTTGGGGGGCTCCGTCCTGGGGGAGAACTGAAGCATGATGGCCTGGCTGCTCATGAATGGGGGGCCCCTGGCCTGGGCAGAAGGGAAGCATGGCCTTGGCTGCTCATGAATGGGGGGCCCCTGGGGAGATGCTAGGCTGCTCATGAATGGGACGGCTCATGGGGGAGAAGAATCTTGAATCGGGTGGCCCACATAGGGGGAGAAGCAGGATAAACTGGGGGAGCCACATGGGGAGAAGCAACATAAACTGGGGGGCCACATAGGGCGAGAAGCACTATGCCAAAAGTAGACCGCATAGTGGGGAGAGCATTATGAAACAAAGGGAAACGGGGTGCCTATACATATTACCTATCTATATGTTTACATAACTTTGTTGCCCTATGAAGGACGGGGGGGGCCCAAAAAATTTCTTGCACCGGGGCCCACTACAGTCTGTGTCCGCCCCTGCCCTACCAACCATTAAGAGTTCTGTCTCCTACAGACCAGTTAGACGCTCCTAATCAACTCATTACCTGCATTAAAGACAGCTGTCTTACATAGTCACCTTTATAAAAGACTCTTGTTCACAGACTCAATTAATCAGTCAGACTCTAACCTCTATAACATGGGCAAGACCGAAGAGCTTTCTAAGGATGTAAGGGACAAGATCATAGACCTGCACAAAGCTGGAATGGGCTACAAAACCATAAATAAGATGCTGAGTGAGAAGGATACAACTGTTGGTGCAATAGTAAGAAAATGGAAGAGATGCAAAATGACTGTCAATCGACATCAATCTTGGGCACCATGCAAAAATACCACCTTGTGGGGTATCCTTGATCATGAGGAAGGTGAGAGATCAGCCTAAAACTACACGGGGGATCTTGTTAATGATCTCAAGGCATCTGGGACCACAGTCACCAAGAAAACCATTGGTAACACATTAAGGCGTAAAGGTTTAAAATCCTGCAGCGCCTGCAAGGTCCCCCTGCTCAAGAAGGCAAATGTGCAGGCTTAAGCTTGCCAATGAACACCTGGATGATTCTGTAAGTGATTGGGAGAAGGTGTTGTGGTTAGATGAGACAAAAATTGAGGTCTTTGGCATTAACTCAACTCGCTGTGTTTGGAGGAAGGGAAATGTTGCCTATGACCCAAAAAACACCGTAACCACTGTCAAGCATAGAGGTGGAAACATTATGTTTTGGGGGTGTTTCTCTGCTAAGGGCACAGGACTACTTCACTGCATCAATCGAAGAATTAATGGGTCATGACTGGGTCTTCCAGCAAGACAATGACCCAAAATATACAGGCAAGGCAACAAAGGAGTGGCTCAAAAAGAAGCACATTAAGGTCATGGAGTGGCCTAGCCAGTCTCAAGACCCTAATCCCATAGAAAACTTATGGAGGGAGTTGAAGCTCCGAGTTGCCAAGTGAAAGCCTCAAAATCTTAATGATTTAGAGATGATCTGCAAAGAGCAGTGGACCAGAATTCCTCCTGACATGTGCGCAAACCTCATCATCAACTACAAAAAATGCCTGACTGCTGTGCTTGCCAGCAAGGATTTTGCCACCAAGTATTAAGTCTTGTTTGCCAGAGGGATCCAATACTTATTGGTCACTGCAAAATGCAAATAGATTTATACAATTTATACAAAGTGATTTTCTGGATTTTATTTTTTATATTGTATCTCTCAATGTTAAAATTAACCTACCCTTAAAATTATATACTTTTGTCAGTGGGCAAACTTACAAAATCAGCAAGGGATCAAATACTTATTTCCCCCACTGTATTTATCATCTATCTATCTATCTATCTATCTATCTATCTATCTATCTATCTATCTATCTATCTATCATTCTATTATCGATCTATCAATTTATCTTTCTATCTAATGTTAATGATCTAATTACCCATTAAGTAGTGTCAATACAATGCACAACATCTAGAAATAATGGTTGATAGATTTAGTTATTGTCAAGACTACACCACAATGGCAAAGAAATATGATCTGATTGACTGTACATAGTTGTTAGTACCAGACTTACGGTGTTTTAATTTTTCAGAAGCAAAGGTGACAATACTACAAACTTACTAAGCTTTGACATTAGAAAAAATGCCACTTGGTATGACAGATCTCACTTCCCGCTATACAGATGGCTGGACTACATGCGATGTAGCTGAGCACCGTACATCTCAGGCTGGCTTCCCTAATGTCTGCATGCTTGCCAAATTTCCATCCAGCAGAGCGACATTTGGGTTACAATGGAAGGGAAAATTCAAAGCATGTGCAGTCTAATATCTAAGTAATACTAACATGCTATAAAATGTTTACAGCGACTAGTGATTGGAAGGTTATTGTAGAAAGAATTATTCACTTACAATTCAAGGCATTGTAAGAAAACAGAATATTTCTTCTCACTCCGTTATTGATGAGAACTGTTAGACTTCCATAGACACACCGATTATTTGCACAAGCATTATCAATATCATGGTTGGTTGCTTTTCTGCATGTGCAGTTCTCAGTAGGAAAGCCTGCTAAATAACGTGATCATTGACCAATATACAAAAAAAAAAAAAATGTCTGACTGTCGAGGTGCGCTACATTGTCAGACCACTAGAGGGGACATGAGTAACAGTAAATGCTGACATGAATTAGTCTGTGTTCACAAGTTCAGTAGTAATTTCCATTTTTGGGATACTAAAAGCAGAAAATATTCCAGTGCAGGATCCATTTCTTTAAATTGGGAATTGAAGCACCTGAAAAAATAACTTTCATTTGACTGCAATACAACAGCAATTCATTTTTTATCTTGATAAAAAAACATGGTCTGCACAGCTTTTTGGGTAGCAACTGGGTCTGTTTTATTAGTATTGAAATCTATGGCAAATGGATAATAACGACTGGCCTTTCGTTATGTCGTCGCTTTACAGATTTATTTTTTTTAAACACTGTCCATGCCAAGATTAATGGAGTAGTTCAGAAACACAGCAGCTAAAAACGGATGCAAAACAGAACCGATGTCCAGTTACTGAGAATCAGGAGAAAAAGGAGTACCCACCGATAAAAAAACAATATAAATTTTATTAGGTATCAATCAATAGTAAAAAGTACATTACAAAAGAGCAACACATATTCCAGAGACGTATAGACAGGAAGGGGTCACCCCCCTTAAAGGTGCGAAAAGTTTGGACATATATATATAGCTATAATGTTAAAAGAACCCCAGGAAAAGCCAAACCAACATCAAAGTATGTAAATATCAAAAAGTTACGAGTATAAAAAATGAAGGGAAGGCTAGTAAACAGGGTGTCCCAAGCTGGATGTCACTCCGACGCGCGTTTCACTGACACACATGCCGATTTCTCAAGGGGATGGTGTCCATATGAGAATAGGACCTTAAAATAGCCCCCATAATGTGTCTCATGGCTGCGGTGGACCAATAAGCTTGGTGTCGTCAGCGCATGCGCAGTGGCACACCAGGTCCTGGAGCAGCCAGAGCGTCATGTGCTACAGCGTACGTGCAGGGAAAAAGGCAACCCATCGGCTCTTGTATGCCGCTGTGTGTCTCCATGTGTCCGCCGCATGCCAACATGGGTGTAATAAAAAACTTGTTGCCTGGGATTTGAGGGTAGAGAAGGATTGTACACTGACAGATACTGGCTGTGTGTCTTATTTTCTCCTATGCATCGCTTTAATTGGACCAACATTGGCAGATCTGGAGATCATTTGTATCTCAACCCAACTTAGGTCTTCTTGAAAGGGTTTCCACGACACGCCACATTCAGATGATTGCGTGTGCACAGATGTCTGAATGAGGCTTTACTACTGCGTTTGAAGTGAACACACGGAATACTGATGCTCTTTGTAGCAGACACAACAGTAAAGAATCATTCACACGTTCTTGCACACATCGGCATCTGAATGAGGTGTTATACAGACTGAGCAGAGCTAAGTCAGTGATCAAAGCACAGCAATGTGATATTTACACTGCTGTGCTCTGATCATTGCAGTGGAAGTGTTGCACATCACAGGCCGTCAGCCTGGTATTGTATTACTAATGGCAGGCTACCAAGCTTTTCTCACTGCTACTCCCACCATTCAGAAGCAGCCCTGCGGTGGTACTCTAACTTTTCCCAGCAGTGAGATGAGCTCGGTATCTTGGTATTAGTAATACAATACCAGGCTACCGACCTGCGTCCTGGAACTCTTGTCACAGCCACAGTCCGACCTGCACTCGTAGGCTCTGCACCGCCACCGCTTCTGTCATCTTACCAACACTGTTCACCACAGAGCACTGCGTGAGCGGCGGCAGGGGAAATTTGTAGTTCAGAACAAAACTCTCAACTACATTAAAATTAATATAACAAAACTCATTTGGAAATTACATTAAAAGTATGCCCAATTGCTCCCATAGCTGAGAACTACATATCCAAGGTCACAGCTGAGGCAGCCACAATGTTGGATAGGGTCAGACACCGAATGAAGTCTCCTATGCCCAAATGCTGCCGTTTTTGTGATGTGTAAGTGTCGTTCTCAGACATTTACACACCAGAAAATAAAAATAGCTGCACCCAGAGGTTGCAGAAAAATTGAATATGTAGATACATGTTAAAACAATCCATTCCATTTAGTATTAAAAAAAAATTTATTGTGTAGTTAATAATTATTAATACATAAAAATAATAGCGACACATTGCCTTTATACTCCAATCTTGAAAAAACTCATCTGGAGCATAATATGCCATATTCATTAATGGGCACAGCCACTTTATGCTGTCCATGCACAAGATTCTAACCACTCCAGCTTTAAGTCGGTGAAGATTTCTGATATAACTTATGCCACTATATGGCATTAATTATAGAGAGTTTGTCGGGCTCCGGTTGACTATGCCCCTCCTGTTAAGCCCCTTTTACTTTAAAAAAGAGGGCTGACAAAAAAATCCCAGCCTCCTTGTGTAGCTATGTGGGTCACAAAATGTACAATATATAAATGTAAAAAAAGCCTGATGTAAATTGCATAATGAATTCATCCCAAGTTACTTCTATCAGACACTAATTAGAAGAAACACTTCAGACAGAGAATACAGAATTTCCGATACTGGTGATTTTTCTAAATTGGCTCAGACTCAAACCAACACAGGATAATAGCAGGGGTGCATTTATCTAGGAATAGCAGAGAGGAGAATTTAGGAATAGCAGAGTCTGAGGCTGAAGAACTACCCCCAGGAAAATGAGCAGGCGATCCTTCTTCAGCAGCGGGGTCTGAGCAGGCCCATAATGGAACTCCAGGTGGCAGGTTACTGGTTAAAAAGCTTAGACTCCTCTATTTAGATTTTAGGGTACATCTGCTAACAGAGAAAGCACCTATCTTCATAATACAGCACAGTCTATACACACAATAATGGGCACTGATGTCAGCGCAATGGTGCGTCATATCCCTCACCCACAACTCCGACAGGTGAGTGAGTGAGGTTATCCCATGTAGACCTTTACATTCACATGACTATTCAACTTTCTATTGAGATGATAGTATTATAGAGCTGAGTGAATCGATCTGAGGCGAAATTCACCTTGAATTTGACAAAAAAATTCAGATCCACCTGAATTAGTATTTTTGTGATTTGCAATGGACGAATCCAGCAAAATGCTGACCAGTTGGCCACTAATTTTCTGGATTATCGAGAATTGAGAAGAGATTAAAAAATAAAAGTAAATACTCTCCACGACCCTCCCCATACCATGCCACCACTGCCAGTCCTCCGGTTGGATTGTCGTTCTTCCATATTAGTTTTTGATTAACCCTTTCCCAATATATCCTATTCACATTGAATTTTCCCCTCATTGAGTGAATCTGCCCAAAGCGAGTTTCAGGAGATTCCTTTAGCTCTATAAAATTGTAACATTAATTTCACAGCAGGCTGTGCTAACCTGTAATGCTGAATCTAAAAAGTACAATATTTGACAAATTCCTTTCAATTGGATAACCACGATCAAATAAAAACTTCTGGCAAAATGAAATATAAAAATGTAAAGTAAGTTGTAGAGCCCAATAAATTATTTTTTCTCATACCAAATACTTTCAGATATCAAGTGGAAGATGTCGTGCCTCTATACCAGACAAAGCCAGACCAGGCAGAACTAACTTGTTAAGCAGTATCACAAAAGAAAGCTTAGACAAAGCAGATATTGAAGCGCTGAATATTGGCCAAAGTCCTGGACACAGGGGAATCTGAGATAACTATATTACCAGCCAGTATCTAACGCTGAGACAAAGAGCTAGACAATGGGAAACTGCTTCAACAAACCCTTCACTTCTGTATCAGCTGATTAAAGGTACCCTATAATATTGTATGATCTGAAATATTTGTATGGATCTTTGCACTTTGTTGCATTCATTGTACCTGACTCACATAACACTTAATAGTGTTTATTACAAATTATGGCAATTGATAATGATAACAGAAAAATGTGAACTGTGTGTATTAGGCCGGTTTCACATTAGCGCATTTTCAGCGCGCGCACGGCCGGGGGTAGCTCCGCCCCCAATCCGGCTCTCTGCCCGGCGTGCCCGCCCCTTCCTTGTAGCGCCGCCTCCTAGCGGACAGCGGCGCCTGCGATCGGCGCACCCTATCTTTAGCATAGGGTGCGCCGATCGTGCGCAGGCCGTGCGCTAGTTGCGCTTTGACCTGCGCTGCGCACTTTTGACGGTGCGCCGTGCGCGCCAAAATCAAACTTTTCGGATTTTGGCGCGCACGGCGCACCGTCAAAAGTGCGCAGCGCAGGTCAAAGCGCAACTAGCGCACGGCCTGCGCACGATCGGCGCACCCTATGCTAAAGATAGGGTGCGCCGATCGCAGGCGCCGCTGTCCGCTAGGAGGCGGCGCTACAAGGAAGGGGCGGGCACGCCGGGCAGAGAGCCGGCTCGGGGGCGGAGCTACCCCCGGCCGTGCGCGCGCTGAAAATGCGCTAATGTGAAACCGGCCTTACAAACTTCTTTAAGGGAATTCACAGGTTGAGCAGAAAGTCCAATACCTGGACAGTGGGCATCATTAGAGGATGGCCATGCTGCGCCCTGTCCCAATGGCAGGAATTGAGCGCAGCGCAGTGCCATTATGATCGTGTTTTCTTCCTTCATTACTTATCACTCTATAATGATCTGAATGTGTATTATAACTTATTATAAATCATTGTGGCTTTTTACTTTGACCTCATTGATTAAGGACACCTATATTATTATTCAGACCACACATTAGCACCATATGTTGATCTTGGGTCTAAGTATATAGCTGTTTATATGTACAGTCACGGCCAAAAGTGTTGACACTCTTGAAATTGTTCCAGAAAATGAAGTACTTCTCCCATTATTGCAATTATACATGTTTTGTTATACACCTGTTTATTTCCTTTGTGCGTATTGGAACAACACAAAAAACGGAAAAAAAAGAAAATTGGACATAATTTAAAAAAAAACTCCCACAATAGGCAGAAAAAAATTGTTGGCACCATAAACTTAATATTTGTTTGCACACCTTCTGGAATGAATAACTGCAATCAATCACTTTCTATAACCATCAACAAGCTTCTTACACTTCTCAACTGGAATTTTTGACCACTCTTCTTTTGCAAACTGCTCCAGGTCTCATATTTGAAGGAGGCTTTCCACCAACTGCAATTTTAAGAGATCTCCACAGGTTTTCAATAGGATTTAGATCCGGACTCATTGCTGGCCACTTCAGAACTCTCCAGCACTTTGTTTCTATCCATTTCTGGGTGCTTCTTGAAGTATGTTAGAGGTCATTGTCCTACTGAAAGACCCATGACCTAGAATGCAAACCCAGCTTTCTGACACTGGGCACTACATTGCAACCCAAAATCTTTTGGTAATCTTCAGATTTCATGATGCCGTGCACACAGTGAAGACACCCAGTGCCAGAGGCAGCAAAATAAAAAAACAAAACATCTTTGAACTTCCACCTTATTGGACTGTGTTCTTTTGTTTGTAGGTTCTTTTTCCAAAAAGATCTATCTTGCTCTCATCTGTCCACAAGACGCTTCCTCAGAAAGATTTTGGATTACTCACATACATTTTGGCAAACTGCAATCTAGCTTTATTACGTCTCTGTGTTAGCAGTGGGGTCCTCCTGGGTTTCCTGCCATAGTGTTTAATTTCATTCAAATGTCAACAGAAAGTGTTGTGAGCTATCTTGATCCAACTTTTGAGGCAAGGCTCCCTCTGGTGGATACTGCTGGTAGTGGTGCTGGTCAACATGATGTTAACCCAACAGCTGCAGAAGATAATTGGAGGAGTGGTGGTAGCGACTGGGACTACATAAGCGAGCAGACTTCTCTCAGTGACTGCCGGTGATACTCCTTTCTTTGCTTACTGAGGATTTCTGTCTGCTGCCTGATCCTGCATTTTTTCATCTAAGTGTCATTTGCTAAACCCTTTGCATCTGTTTTTGCCTTGCTGTCAGGGGTCAGCTTGCTCCCCCTGGGGCTGCTGGCTCCTGCCCTGTAATTTTGTATCTTGTGTTTGTTTGCTCAGTCCCCTGCTGTATTAGCCTGTTGCTAGCCGCCAGTTCACACCTGAGTGCTGATATAGTGGGGGCGAGGTTGTTCAAACCTCAGTATTTTTGTACATCAGTCGTGTTGGAATTATTAGGGTTTTTGCGTGATTGCAGACAGTGCCTTTTCTGTCCTTTCCTATCTAGTCAGTGTGGGCCCCATCATTTACTCAGTCTTTTTTCTGTCTGTGTTTGTGCTTCATCTTGTCTCACCGACAATATATGTTTGGGGGCTGTCTATTCCTTTGGGGATCTGCTCCGGGGATGTTTAGATTTCACCTTTCTGTCTATAGGCTTAGTTAGTCCTCCGGCTGTGACGAGGAGTCTAGGGCAACGTAGGAACGCTCCACGGCTACTGCTAGTTGTGTTAAGATCAGGGGTCTGCAAACCGTTGAGCGATCAACCTCTCTGGTGTTCTGGTGGCATAGCCTATTGCGCTCTCCTCCTCGGTGACCCATTCATAACAAGAAAGCTTGCACTAACACTGATGCACCCTGAGCCTGCAGGACAGCTTGAATTTCTTTGGAACTTGACTGGGGCTACTTATCCACATTCCAGACTTTCCTGTGCTGCAACCTTTCATAAATTTTTCTCTGCCATACACGTCAGAGAGATTGGCTACAGTATCATGGGTTGAAAACTTCATGATTATGTTGCACTCTGTGGACAAAGGAACATCAAGATCTCTAGACATGGACTTGTAGCCTTGAGATTGTTGATATTTTTCAACAATTTTTGCTTTCTAGTCCTCAGACAGTTCTCTTCCTTATGTTTTGGTGTGGCACACACAGACACACCATGCAAAGATTGAGTCTCTGGTTTTCAGGACTTAGCTAGCATTTATGTTTTTGCCTCCTACGGTGACTCAATCATAACATGTAAGTATGTATGTCCGGGATTGGCATCCGCACCGTCGCAGCTACAGCCACAAAATTTTGCACAGTCACACGTCTGGACCCCGAGAGCATCATAGGCTATGTTGTGAGGCAAAATTTTAACCCCACGCATTCGAATTCACCAAACAATTTTGCCCCTATCTACATAATGGGGAAAAAGTGTATGTATTGGCATCTGCACAGTCGTAGCTACAGCCACAAAGTTTTGCACAGTCACACGTCTGGACCCGAGAGTATCATAGGCTATGTTGTGAGGTGAAATTTTAACCCCGCGCGTTCCAAATCACCAAACAATTTTGCCTCTATCTACATAATGGGGACAAAGTTAAAGGAAAAGTGTTGGAGGCAAATTGACAGCTGCCAGATGTGAACAAGGGGGACTTAAAGAATGAGAGCGATAGCACCAGAGAGTATATATCGTACAGTTGCTAAGGTGGGGCCCTGACATGGGATACTCACCACACACATGGATATGAACACACACACAAATTGCGCCACACACTACCACGTGCTTCAACACATATACCACCCTCAGCACACATTTCACCACTCATACACCAACCTCGCCACATAAAAGTCGAAACACAAAAGTCGCCACTCAAAACTCGCCACGCTGTCCCAGAGCTGTTTAAAAGATGAAAAATGAGCTGTGATTGGTTGCTATCAGCAACAGTTTTCTGTGTAGACAGTTGTGGTAACTGAGGCCTATTATTCTTATCATTTCTATGGTGTTATCTTCCTTCTGTAAAGCTGGAAATAACAATTTATTACCGAGCCAACACAGACCACCCTCTGACACAGACTGAGGGGGAGCCCAGTATCACACAGGATAGGATTAGATACACGGCTCAGCAGTCAGTATCACACAGGATAGCATTAGATACACAACTCAGCAGTCAGTACCACACAGGAGAGGATTAGACACATGGCTCAGCAGGTAGTATCACACAGGATAGGATTAGATACACAGGATAGGAATAGATACACGGCTCAGCAGACAGTATCACACAGAATAGGATTAGATACATGGCTCAGCAGTCAGTTTCACACAGGATAGGATTAGATACTATACCCAGGCAACGCCGGGCTCTTCAGCTAGTATATATATATATATATTATAGCTATTGTGTTACAGCTTATCTACATACCCTTTTTTCCTTTATCCATGTATGCATATAGTATTTTTTCATGTACTCCAATTTGTTTATTTGGCTATTCAATGATATGTACTCATTTGCTTCTTTTAAAAGGAATCTGTCACCTATTTTTTCGAGTATCAGCTGCCGGCACCGCCATCAGGGGATTATCTACAGCATTCTGTAATGCTGTAGATAAGCCCCCTATGTAACCTGAAAGATAAGAAAAATGAGATATATTATACTTTTCCAGGGGTGGTCCGGGTCCGGTTTTGGTCCGATGGGTGTCGCGGTCCGGTCCGGCGCCTCCCATCTTCTAATGGTGACGTCCTCTTCTTTGCATCCCATCATGACTCCCACACAGGCGCACTGCTCTGCCCTGCCGAGGGCAGAACACAGTCCTGCAGTGCGCAGGCGCCGGGAGAGGTCCTAAAATAGCTGATGGGGCTAAAAATAGGTGATAGATTCCCTTTAATACTTCTGTGGCAACAGTTTGAGAAAGATTCAATTAATCTAAACGTCACAAGTCGCCACCAAGAAGCACTGTATACAGTAAATGTCTCCAATTTTGTGTCTATCACTGGAAAAAAAAAAATCTACATTTTTTGCCAGAATCAAGCATGCAGTGAATATTTCTGCATTATATAACCCTGCATTTACTTACATAGGGAATCCTGACCTCCTACGTTCCCTTTCATCATCAATGAATAATAATGCCACGTTCACTCAGAATTGTTTTCCTGCATGCTATCACTACTTCTTATGGTCTGGTAGACAATTCTATGCACAATTCTAATGGTCATTGCACAGTAATTTGGAAAACTGTATTGGATAACACATAATCATTTCCTTATGTCTAGCATTGCCAATTTCACTGTAATTTATCTCCACTGGCTACTCTAAAGCGTATAATCCAGGAATTAATAACTACTTTATAGATTGTGTTGCAGATAGCTACGGCTTTTTATTTTTGGCATGAAAAGATGTAGTGACTAATTTATATCGTAGTATTTCATTTAAAAAAAAATCTTGGAATTTTGATAGGAATTCATTGTTGTTATGAGAAAATTAAACTGTGCAAATCCCAATCTTGGCCAGTAGATCGGGCTGCAAAGCTATACTTGTTGCTCTGTCAGTGATACTGACTGCATTGACCAGCAGATGGCACTCCATAGCTTTCAATATTTCGCACTCTGTTTGACAAGTGACCAAAGAAAGCAGACATATCAGTGAAAAAGCAGAAAAGCAGTAGGAGGTCCTAAAATGTTAAAGTAATGCAGATTTATACTGGGCTTAGTGGCAAGCAATAACAATCTTCTTTGGTTGCACCAAAACTACACATTCCGACAGCGTCTTTAGTCGCACAGTGGGCACAGTTTTCATGCAAGAACATCCACTTTGCTTGGACAATTAAACACTGCAGAATTTCTGTGGAAAGAAATGCAGCAGAAAAAAAATGCATCATTTACGCTACGTGTGAACACAGCCTAAGTGTCCAGGCAAAGTAAATGTGATTTCATGAAATCTCCAGCCCACTGTGCATAGAAAGATGCTGTTGAATTGTGCAGTTTTGGTTTTTTTTCCCACTATAGGCTTCTATGTAGAGCGTGAAAAAAATGCATGTAAACAAACATTGTTGCATTTATAAGTGCATCATTGCTTTTCTGTAATATAAAAAAAAAAAAAATGTGGTTTCAAATCCACACCAAAAATATAAAATAAGGGGCAAGAGGCAAAAAAAAAAATGCAGAAAAGATACAATAATCAAAGAAGATTATTATGTGGTGTGGACACCTGCAGAAAATATGCACATAAAAGACAGCAAAAAAAAAAAAAAAAGACATGAATTTACACTGTGAATACAGCCTCAGCATTACATTTTTGTTACATTTTTTATGGGTTTAATGAAGGGAAAAAAAATCAATCTCCATTTTTTACACCATTTACTGATAACTGTAAATAATCTATTCACTGTGTTATACGGGTTGTTACGATACAGAGGTGCCAAAAATTTAGCGTTTTGCGATGTTTGTTTTTAAGTGCATTAAAAATATAATTATTATAATTTATTCAGCTTTTTATTTTCCCTCTGAAATACAGGTACATGGAAATATATTGGTATACAGAGATGTATCTCTATGTACTAGTACTTGTCTGTAATTTAGAGAAAGCAAAAAGCAAAAAACACAAATAAAAAATAAACTGCAAATAATGCTTAAAGGTAATAATAATAATAAGGGTATTTAGTAAACATAATTTTGATCAAAATAATGTACAAGCCATCCCGCCATGTCACGGCAACCCTTGTGGGACAGTCCTACTCTAGTATTTAAAACCTTTTCACTTGCCAAGTGACGTGAATGTGAACAAGGATCGAGGGACTGAACCACTAGTAAAAGCATAGGCCAGACTGGATGGTTTTCCCAGCTCAGAAAGAGGGCGGTCACACCCTCAGGGCAGTTTCACACATCCAGGTAATTCCGGTACCGTAAAAACCTGTACCGGAGATATCCGTGTCCATGTGCATACATATGCAATCCGTGTGACATCCGTGTGCTATCCGTATGTCCGTGTGTACCATCCGTGTGCTGTCCATATGCTGTCCGTGTGTCCGTGTCCGTGTTTTTGAAGAATTATTTTCAATGTTAACCCTTTGACTTTTAAAAACGCACACGGATCGCACACGGACAGCACACGGGCAGCATCCGTGTGCGGTATGTGTTTACACGGACCCATTGACTTGTATGGGTCCGTGTGATCCGTGCTGTTGCACAAAAACGGATATGTCAGCGTGTTTTGCACACGGACACACGGTACGTGAAAACACGCTGACATCTGCATAGACACATTCATTCAAAAAAACTGTCACTACACATACCGGAGACACTGACGTGTGAAACTGCCCTTATATGCACTGAATGCACAATGAAATGGATAAAAAAAAAAAAACTGAGGTCTGAACTGAGAACATAAATTAATGTGTATGCACAATGTAAGTGCATATTAACACATGACCATTAACCAGAGAAAACAAAAAGCAAAAATCACAAATAAAAAATAAACTGCAAATAATGCATAAAGGTAATAATAATAATAAGGGTATTTAGTAAACATAATTTTGATCAAAATAATGTACAAGCCATCCCGCCATGTCACGGCAACCCTTGTGGGAGAGTCCTACTCTAGTATTTAAAACCTTTTCATTTGCCAAGTGACGTGAATGTGAACAAGGATCGAGGGACTGAACCACTAGTAAAAGCATAGGCCAGACTGGATGGTTTTCCCAGCTCAGAAAGAGGGCGGTCACACCCTCAGGGCAGTTTCACACGTCCAGATAATTCCGGTACCGGAAAAACCGGTACCGGAGCTATCCGTGTCTGTGTGCATACGTATGCCATCCATGTGACATCCGTGTGCTATCCGTATGTCCGTGTGTACCATCTGCGTGCTGTCCATATGCTGTCCGTGTGTCCATGTTTTTGAAAAATTATTTTCAATGTTAACCCTTTGACTTTTAAAAACGCACACGGATCGCACACGGACAGCACACGGGCAGCATCCGTGTGCGGTACGTGTTTACACGGACCCATTGACTTGTATGGGTCCATGTGATCCATGCTGTTGCACAAAAACGGATATGTCAGCGTGTTTTGCACACGGACACACGATCCGTGAAAGCACGCTGACATCTGCATAGACACATTCATTCGAATGTGTCTACGTGTGTCAGTGTCTCTGGTAAGTGAGAAAACTGTCACTACACGTACCAGAGACACTGACGTGTGAAACTGCCCTTATATGCACTGAATGCACAATGAAATGGATAAAAAAAACTGAAGTCTGACCTGAGAACATAAATTAATGTGTATGCACAATGTAAGTGCATATTAACACATGACCATTAACCAGAGAAAACAAAAAGCAAAAATCACAAATAAAAAATAAACTGCAAATAATGCATAAAGATGATAATAATAATAATAATAATAATAATAATAATAAGGGTATTTAGTAAACATAATTTTGATCAAAATAATGTACAACCCATCCCGCACGTCACGGCAACCCTTGTGGGACAGTCCTACTCTAGTATTTAAAACCTTTTCACTTGCCAAGTGACATGAATGTGAACAAGGATCGAGGGACTGACCCACTAGTAAAAGCATAGGCCAGACTGGATGGTTTTCCCAGCTCAGAAAGAGGGCGGTCACACCCTTATATGCACTGAATGCACAATGAAATGGGAAAAAAAACAAAAAAAACAAAAAAAAACAAAAAAAACCTGAAGTCTGAACTGAGAACATAAATTAAATTGCAAATAAATATCAAAAATAAACTGCAAATAATGCATAAAGATAATAATAATAATAAGGGTATTAAATACTAGAGTAGGACTGTCCCACAAGGGTTGCCGTGACGTGGCGGGATGGCTTGTACATTATTTTGATCAAAATTATGTTTACTAAATACCCTTATTATTATTGTTACCTTTATGCATTATTTGCAGTTTATTTTTTATTTTTTTATTTGTGTTTTTTGCTTTTTGTTTTTTCTGGTTAATGGTCATGTGTTAATATGCACTTACATTGTGCATACACATTAATTTATGTTCTCAGTTCAAACTTCAGTTTTTTTGTCTGTAATTTAGCAGAAGACACTGCACATTCAAGAAGAGATAATTATCTTACACTTGTCAGTGCAGCCTGTGGTTGATAACTTTTGCTGGTGCTTCCATTGTTGCAGGTTGGGTTTTTTAATCACAGTGAGATCAGATATCAAGAAAAGAGAATTGTTTATTTAATTGAAGTATATTGAAGTATAAAAAGTACAGTCAACAGGACTGGAGACATCACACGGAGTGAGTGAAAGTTGGGACATGGCGTTGACCTCCCAGGACAGCTCGCCTAAATGGGGACAGGTCAGTTGGATACAGTGGTGTAACTAGAGTCTGATTGGCCCTTTTGCAAAATTTGGACCAGATCCACCACCTGCATGTTGGTCAGATGTATGGGCTCTTGTACTGTTCTAGATAGTTGAAAGACATACCGTAAGTGTTCACCCTACATGTAGTAATGTCCCCATCCTAGCACCTTCCTGCAATAATATCCTCCTGCCCTGGTGCCATCTTGAAATAATATCTCCTATCCTTACCCCTTCTTGTAATAAAGTCCCCTATCTTGGCCCCTTTCTATGATAATGCCCCCTGTCCTGGTCCCTTTCTGTAATAATGTTCCCCATCCTGGGCCCCTATAAAACCTTACCATCATCCACTTTACGTCCAAAGATGAGGGTTGTGCTCACAGCCCAACACCGTGCAGGACGCTTGACATTTGCCACAGAACACCAGGATTGGCAAATTCACCACTGGCGCACTGTGCTCTTCATAGATGAAAGCAGGTTCGCACTGAGGACATGTGACAGACGTGACAGAGTCTGGAGACGCCGTGGAGAGCAATCTGTTGCCTGCAACATCCTTCAGTATGACCGGTTTGGCAGTGGGTCAGTAACGGTGTAGGGTGGCATTTCTTTGGAGGGCCGCAAAGTGTTGGGCTGTGAGTAGTGATGAGCAAGTACACTCATTGCTCAGGTTTTCCTGAGCATGCTCGGGTGTTCTCCGAGTATTTTGGCGTTCTCGGAGATTTAGTTTTTGTTGTCTCAGCTGCATGATTTGCGACTGCTAGACAGCTTGAATACATGTGTGGAATGCCTGTTTGTTAGGGAATTCCCACATGTATTCAGCCTGTCTACAAGTCGCAAATCATGCAGCTGAGACGACGAAAACTAAATCTCCGAGCATGCCAAAATACTCGGAAGACACCCGTGCATACTCGGGAAAACGAGAATACTCGCTCATCACTAGCTGTGAGCACAACCCCCATCTGTGGATGTAATGCTCTCAGACCATCCTCATGGAGTCAGTTTCTAACCATTTGTGCAGACACATGCCCATTTGTGGCCTATGGAGGTCATTTTGCAGGGCTATGGCAGTGCTCCTCCTGTTCCTCCTTGCACAAAGGCTGAGGTAGCGGTCCTGCTGCTGGGTTGTTGCCCTACTACGGCCCTCTCCACATCTCCTGGTGTACTGGCCTGTCTCCTGGTAGTACCTCCAGCCTTTTGACACTACACTGACAGACATAGCAAACCTTCTTGCCACAGCTCGCATTGATGTGCCATCCTGGATGAGCTGCACTACCTGAGCCACTTGTGTGGGTTGTAGAGTCTGTCTCATGCTACCACAAGTGTGAAAGCACAACCAACATTCAAAAGTGACCAAAACTTCAGCCAGAAAGCATTGGTACTGAGATGTAGTCTGTGGTCCCCACCTGCAGAACCACTCCTTTGTTGAGGGTGTCTTGATAGTTGCCAATAATTTCCATCTGTTGTCTATTCCATTTGCACAACAGCATGTGAAATTGATTGTCAAACAGTGTTGCTTCCTAAGTGGACAGTTTGATTTCACAGAAGTTTGATTTACTTGAAGTTATATTCTGTTGTTTAAGTGTTCCCTTTATTTTTTTGAGCAGTGTATATACGGTCATCGCTAAGCTTCACAAACTAGCTGCCACTACCAATTATTTATACAGGCCGGTTGGACACCCGACAGGTAGAGTATGGCTTCTGTAGTGTGCTTTAAAGAGCAAGAGGAACAGAGCTATTAAATTCTATAAATTTAATCTGGAAAAGTAGGCAGTGTTTATAAAAAATATACAAAGATAACTCGGTAGCGTTCTTAAATTGTGTAGATACAGTATGTGGCTTCTTCTTTCTATGTTAGAGCTTTAATTTGCATTTCTGGAGGTATTCCTGAGCCCATGCAAAGACTTGCATGCTCATTTTTAATGGAGTGCCGCCTGAGTGCCCGTAGATTGCAAGCATCCAATTTTTACCATCAGATTCCTCCAGAATCTCTGAATTTTTTATGTTATTATGTACTGTAGATAGTGGGATATTCAAAGTCTTTGCAATTTTACCTTGAGGATCATTTTTCTGAAATTGTACCCCAATTTTTAGATGTAGTTGTTCACAGATTTGTAAACTTCTGACCATCTTTGCTGCTGAGAGACTCTGCATTTCTAATATGTTGTTTTTATACACAGCCATGTGACTCATTTAAAAATGGACACTTTAGCTTTTTTTCCTTAGTACCACTTATTTTTACAGCCTTTAGGCTACTTTCACACTAGCGGTTTTTTGCTCTGCGTGCACAGTCCAAACGCATACAAAAAGCGCATCAAACATGCTGCGCATGCTTTTTAACCAGTTTGTAGCCATATTGACTCTTAAAACGCATGCGATTTTAAATACTGATGTGCGCATGTCCATGCGCACGTCTGCGTTTCCATAGACTGTAATGTGATTTTTTGTCGCATTCCGTGCGCACGCATGCGCATGCGTTTTTTGAGACAGGTCGGATGGACCAAAAATGCAACAGGTTATGTCCGGCGTGCCTGGGCGCACACCACAAAAAAACGCATGCGCACGAAAATGCATACGAACGCGTGCAAACGCTAGACCATGCGCCTCCATGTTAAAGATAGGGGATCAGGACGCATGCACATGTACGCGCACGATGCGCTGCGCTAAAAAACGCTAGTGTGAAACCAGCCTTAGACCTTTCTTAACCCTGTCACAACTTTTTTGAAATATGTTGCAGCCATCACTTTCTAAATAAGTTAATATTTTCAAAAACAATAGAAAAATGTCAACCTTTCAACTTCTGATATGTGTGCTGTGTTCTGTTGTGCATGAAATATGGCTATAATAGATTTTCAAATCATTGCATTGGGACTCAGGGTTGTTTTAATATGTTGAAATGCCTACCTATAGTTCTTTTATGACCTTATGGGGTTCATGATGTATGAAATAAATAAAAAATAAAGCTAGAAAACGTAAATAAAACTAGCATAAAAAATAAGACACTGCAAGTCCGGATTGTTGTTTCTTGTCACACCTGTGTTGAGAATTTTTTTTTTTTTTGGTCCATTGCAGTGGTAAAAAAACAAAAAAGAATGTTAAAAAAAACCTTTATTTCCTATTTCCCTTTGCCTTCAGATTGGCACCGTGCAACGTCATTGCGGGAGCCAAATTGTTGCCATGGTGACCCAAAAAATATTGCACCAATGAATACACATTTTTATGCAAAAATAAATAGACAAAAAAGTACATATATTTGATGTTGCCACAACTGGAATAAACCGATTTATAAAACTGTCTCACTAGTTAACACCTTCAGTGAACGCCGTAAAAACAAAGCAAAATGTGGCAAACTATATTTTTTCATCATACTGCTGGAAAAAAGTGGAATAAAAGACAATTAAAAAGACCAATGTAAATAAAGGTGGTATAGCTGAAAATGTCATCTTGTCCAACAAAAAAACAAGCCACCATACAGCTCCATCTGTGGAAAAATTAAAAAGTTATAACTCTCAGAATTCAGCAATGAAAAGATATTTTTATTACTATAAAACTGTTTTTATTGTTTAAAAGTGCCAAAAACATAAAAAATTACAGAAATGTGGTATTGCTGTAATAGTACTGCCCCAAAGAATAAGGTTGTGTTATCACATTTACCACATGGTGAACGGCATAAAACCCCCTAAAAAAACAATTCCTGAATTGCTGGTTTGGTTCATTCTACCTCCCAAAAATCAACATAGAAAGCAGTCAAAATCTATCATGTTACCGAAAATGATACCAGTAAAAATAACAACTCTTCCTGCAAAAAACAAACCCTCACATGACTCTTTTGGCAGAAATATGGAAAAAATTTAGCTCTCAAAATATGGGGTCTTTTAATGTGTGAAAGAAGCTAAACAAAAAAACCAAACATATAAATCTGGTATTGCTGTAATCGCACCAACCCGAAGAATAAAGTCGTCTAATCACTTATACCACACGAGGAATGGCGTAAAATAATATAAAATCAATTCTTCACCTGCTGTTGATTTGTTCATTCTTTCTCCCAAAAACCGCAGTAAGCTCACATTTATCCTGAGCTCTACGCTATGTGCTAACATCAGGGTTTCCGTGTAAATCTCTGAAATTCGTGATTCAGACGAAACCCCTGACGGAAGATTTCCTATAATGAGAAAGATGGATACACTGTGGATGCTAGCCTGTAATCCAGAGGTTTTCATCTTTTTAGGCGTGCATAAAAGCGTGGTCAGCCACAGTTTTGTGCACCTCTGAAAAGAACACCACTGAACAGAAGCCAGGCAGAATCCAGAGTAACTCTTCTGCCTCATTTTAGTGAATGGATCCCTCAGGGAATTCATTTGAATCACATCTCTCTCTTTGGATCACATCTATTTTGTGGAAACCTCGATGTAAGACTCAGTGTAGAGCACAGGATAAATGTGATCCAAATGTTATGTAAAATGTTCCCAGTAACATCTTCAACTCAATCCACAAGAAAGCAAGTCCCCACTCAGGTTTGTATTTTGTTAATGGAAATATAGGGGGCTTCCATGTTGCTAGTAGTATAAAGTTTCTGGAAAACCTTCGGAGCCCCAGTGTGCCTAAACCAAATTTAGCGTCCTCATGTTTGTCATTTCTGTAGCTGTAAAGGAGTGAGATATGATGTCTTTCTTGCTTCCCTTCCTCATATTGTCCCACCTATGTTATTGTGTATATATTGCTAAGTTATAATGTTTATGATTGACGTCTGCGGTACTGCTACATAGAAATATGTATTATCGCTCGTCTTTATTGGTATTGCCACATGTATGTGTTACTATTCTGTAGAAAGTTGTAACATATTGTTTTGTGTATTATATTATTGCATAATATAATGTGCCTGTTGTGTATGTACAGTTAAGGTAAGTTAGTGCATCCTTTTGGGGACATTAGATGAGGGCACTTTAGTATATATTTTACATAGTCATGGGTAAGTGTAGTTCTGTTGCGGGCCACTAGATGGGGGCATACTAGTGGGCTCTATAGGTATAACTGGTAGGATGTTCATAGTGGGTTAAGTGTAGGAGGGGCTGCTGGGTACTAAGTGGGGACCTCGTAGGAAATTATGTCAGACGGGGTCAGGGTGCCCTAGAGTCCACATGGGCTATAGGCCCGGACAGCTTGGCAGCCACACAATGTTCAAGCGCTGCAGCCCACGTTACCCACGTCCACTGTGTGTCATAGCAGTGGGCCAGTACAGAAATGGAAATATGTGGCAACTTGTCACCTGGGATGATGCTTTTAGGGCAGGAGTCAGCGGGACAGCGGAAGTGAAGGAAGCTGGGGCTTCCACGAGTTCGGTACAGACGGGCCGGATGCTTTACCAGAGGCAACCAAACCTGGCGACTGATGATTTCGAGTCTGGGGCGAAACAGGCAGGAGGAATTGTCATGATGCCATGGTTAGGCCAGGAAGGAACTGGGGAGCAGTCTAGGATGATCCGGTCCGGGCGTGTACTACACAGAAGTGACAGCCAGAAAGGGAAAGATGAGGAAATAAGCAAATGTCACAATGTACCAATTGTGGATGTAACGTGTGAAGTAAAGAAAGTGTTAAAGTTGACTTGGACTGTGTCTCCATTGCTGGGGGTCACCTGGAAGAGGGACCATTATCGCCTGGATAGTGCCCAGAGGAAGCTGATTCTTTAGATGCAGGTATGCAGAAGAGAAGAGTACATTTTCCTGTAGGGGAAGGACTGGACACGGATATAGCTGTTATTCAGGTCACGACTACAGTCCTGTCCCTCCCTTACATAGCAATCAGAGCCTGCCTAGTTTATGGGTGCGTGTCTCCAGAAGCACAAGCTGGGCATAATATACAGTACTGTGCACTACAACATACTGGATACTACAATGTACTGGTCACTACAATGGCAAATTTGCAATTTTCACTCAGCAATATCCACTGCTGCTTATTTCTGGATAACACTCATGGAGTCAAACCATCACTACACCTGTGGATAAATTCCAAAAGGGATATAATTTCCAAAATGGGGTCACTTGTGGGGGTATTCTAGCACTTAGTGGCACTGTATATGGAGTCTGCAAAACTATTCTAGGAAAATCTGCGCTCCAGGAGGCAAATAGCTCTCCGTCCCTCCCAAGTCTCCCGAGGCTAAGCAGTACTCTACCGTCACATATGGAGTATTGCCACATTCAGTAGAAATTGTGTGATAAATTTTTGTGCCATTTTTCCCATTTCGCCATGTGAAAATGTAAAATCTGGGGCTAACCCAAAATTTTTATGTTAAAAATGGAATAATTTTTTTCTTCACTGCCCAATGATGTAACACTCTGTGACACACATGTGTTGTCAATGTGATCACTGTGACCCTAGATGAATTTATTGAGAGGTGTAGTTTGTAAAATGGGGTCACTTATGATATGTTCTGTGTTGTGAATTCGCTTTCTGGACTACCTCTGGTTATTGCTGAAGGTGGTGGAGCTGGTCAGGTTGACAGAGGGGTTGCGAGTTCCCTTTCTGGGCTCCCTCTGGTGGTTACTGGAGGTAATGGAGCTGATCTGATTAACAGAGGCTTGCCACCTGATAATGAGGACGACGATTGGAGATCTGGGGTTTCAGACTGGATTTAAGACAGCCGACTCCCTCTATCCCTGCTGGTGATTTTTTCCTGCCTCCTGAAGTCTTAGTTTCCTGCCCAGTCCCTGCATGTTCAGCTAAGTGTTCATTTGCTGTTCTGTTCACATTTGATCTGATTTTGTCTCTTTCAGTTTTGTGTGGGTCAGCCAGCTCCGGCTGGGGCTGTGCTGAATAACCATCCATATGTTACTGCTTGTGCCAGTTTGTATTTGTCCTTTATTAGATTGGCCTCTTTTTGCTTTGCTTTCAGAATATACCAGAGTGCTGATATAGTGGGCGAAGTCGTGCGACTTCAGTATTTTTGCATCAGACGTGTTGGACATTTTGCAGGGTTTTTTGCATGATTGCAGACAGTGTCTTTCCTTTCCTGTCCTGTCTAGTCAGTGTGGGCCCCATCGTTTGCTCAGTCTATTTTCCTACTTGCGTTTGTGTTTTCATCTCGTCTCACCGACAATATATGTTTGAGGGCTATCTATTCCTTTGGGGTCTACTCTGGGGCAGTTTAGATTTCCCCTTTCTTGCTTTAGGCTTAGGTAGCTCTCCGGCTGTGCCGAGGCATCTAGGATCATCGTAGGCATGCTCCACGGCTACTGCTAGTTGTGTGGATAGGATCAGGGGTCTGCAATCCGCTTAGTTACCAACCTCTCTGGTTTTCTGTGGCTTAGCTTGGGCTTGCTCTCCTCCTCGGTGACCCAATCATAACAGTTCTGCCAGTCATGACACCCGCAAACCATAACAGTAAAATCTATATATAACAACGCGCTCCTTCTCTTCTGAGTTTTGCACTGTGCCCAGGGCCAGTTTTAGACAAATTGAGGCCCTAGGCAAAATTCAAAGTGGGGCCCCCATGTCCATATAAAACACGTACATGTTACACCGATATCGGTGTCACCAATGTTTTCAATCAGTGTGCCGTCCTTGTGCCATCTGTATTCCAGTATGGATAATGGAAATGAAATTACCAAGCTTCTCATATATTTTCCATGTTAAACACGGACGGCACATGGACGGCATGTTTACACAGATTCATAGACTTGTATTGGCCCTTGTCTACCTCAAAAACAGCAGAATAAAAAGCGATTAAAAAAAAGTCCTACATGTCCCCCAAACTACTCTGCTAAATCCCCTCTGGCTCCGTGGCCGATGGTTCAGGGTCCCTGATGGTTATTATTCACTTTGCCGTTATAATATAAGGTGAAGCCACAAGACCACTGCAGCCCCATGCAAAGACTGGCGGAGTTCCCCAGAGCCAAAAGACCCCTGCAGCCCAGTGCTGAGACTGGAGTGGGGAAGGTGACTTGACGGACAGACTTGACTGGTGGTAGGAGGGAACGATTTGTGCACTACAGACAGAGATTGGCAATGACAGAAAGGTAACAGCAGGGAGAGACAGAAAAGGGAGTGCAGTACCGAAATTTGACAAGATGACAGGGGGGAGTGTAGTTCAGGACTTAACATCAGCTTACGGCTATAGAAACTGCTTAGTCTTGGGGGGCGGGGAGATAGGAACCCAGGAGGGAAATTCCCAGTGAGAGAGGGGATAAATAGGACTGGTTGGGGTTCCAGAGGCTAGGCTAGTCCCGGGAGGAGCTCAGCAGAGGAAGACTCAGGACAGAAGACGGAGAACGGTGAAGAGCTCGACCAGGGGACTGACAGGAGAAGACAGTCAGGGGGGTGGCCCTGACACAACGGACCACAGGACAGACGAGGCCCCGGGGGTACCGATTGGACGACGACCTCGGGCAGGTGAAGCGCTGGCGGTAGATTGGTCTAGGACAGCCCCAGCGAAAGATCCACGAGGGATATCACCACGACTGCAGGAAAGGTGAGGGTACCCGGGCCTGGAAACGGAGAGCTGTAAACGTGCTGCGGTGTATGGCTACAGTCGTTAGGAGGACGGCCAATAAACTCGGACCTGTTACAATTGGAATCTGCCTCCGTCTCGTCTTTGCATCATCTGGTCGTGGTAAGCAGTTGATCACCCCCCAATCTGGACCCCCCCACCACACTGGCAGAGACCCCCAGAGCCACAAGACCCCTGCTACCCAGTACGGAGACTGGCGGAGACCCCCTGAGCATCAGTGCTGGAGCTATGGGGGATTTATCATTTCATGCTAATTATTTTTACATTAAGAGAAAACAGGGGTAGAGACTGTTCACACGCACCATTTATGCTGTGGATTGATCTACAGTGTTGGCAGGAAATATTCAGTGTTTTTGCATTTTCACTTGCATTTTTGTGTCCCATTCATTTGAATAGGGAAAAAAAACGCTGCAGAAATGCTGAAAGACGACAGCAACAGATTTATAAAAAAAAAATGTCTTCTGGTCACTGTCCGTGTCTGGCCGCTGCACTGGGACAATAGTATATTAGGCCCTGTTCACACTGCGCTTCTGCACAGGGGGCTCTGCCTGAATCCATCTAAAATAGGATTCATGTAAATCCCCAACGGGGCCACAGGCAGCACTGACACATGCAGAGGTCAAATAAATTTGTTTTTTTCTGAAATTGACTGATTTATTTTCTTAGGCCAGGTGCACATGATCAGGAATCGGCAGCACTTTGGACGCAGCACATGTCCGCTGCCAGATATTGAACGCAGGTGACTCCACATGTGATCACTGAACTGTGCGGATTCACTGCATCCAATACATTGTGCGGGTGAGATTTATCGCGTCTCCACAAAATAAATAGACATGTTGCGATCTGGAAAGATGCGACGCATGTCCGTCTCTGCGGGTGATCAGCGGGCGTCTGTGGATGTATAGTGGGCATGGGATTTCTTGGGATCCCATCCATTATGCTGTAACATCTGGACACTGCACAAGCACACAGCATCCAAGTCACAGCGATTACTGATCATGCGCACCTACCCTCAGAGTCTGTTTGTGTTTTTCTGTCTAAGGCCAGGATCACACATGCGAGAAACTCGGACTCGCATCCGGCACTCGGATCGGAGCGTGCAGCTGCATGTATTTCTATGTATTTCTATGCCAAGTGCCGGCGGTGTGCCAGGTATTAAGATGCGAGACTCGTCCGAGTTTCTCGCATGTGTGATCCCAGCCTAGTTTAGAAAAAAAAACATCACATGTGGAATTCATGTGAACTCCATTCCTGTCATTGCAATCTATGGCTCTATACAGGATTCAGGCAGAACACACCGGGAGCAGAAAAGAAAGACTGTGAATAGGCCCTAATGTAAGACACAGGCATTAGGCATACCTTATTTTTCAGATTATAAGATGCACTTTTTTCCACCAAAATTTGGGGGGGAAATGGGGGTGCATCTTATAATGCAGCTATACCTTACCTGCTGCGGTGGAGCAGGGTCCCAGGGACTCTGCAAGCCGCAGGCTGGGATGAAGGGGTGATCGCATGTGCGGCACGCCACTGCGGGTGTTCGGTGCTGTGGGTGTACGGTGCTGCAGGGGCTCTGCCGACATTTTGTGAAAGGCCAGAATAGCCCCCGCAGTTGCATGGTTTCCTATGGGGTGTACTCAGGTAAAATGGCTGCTGGGAGCGGCGCTTCTGCAGATGGAGATCTCGACACGAAAATCTCGGGAGATGATATTTCAGCGCTGGGATCTCATCTCCCGAGATCTTGGTGCCAAGATCACACCCGCAGCGGTGCGCATCACATCCGAACACCTCCTCGTCCCGGCCTGCAGCAACGTTCCACTCTTGCCTCCTCCAGCAGCGACCGTGGGACCCCGCTTCACTGTAGCCACCACCTCCTGGTAAACAATAAGGCACATGGATTATAAGAAGCACCACCATTTTATTAAAAAATAGTTTTTTTCCTGTTTTTCTCCTCAAAATTTGGGGTGCGATTTAAAATCTGCAAAATACGGTAAACTACTGATTCCTATTATGGTGACACTACAATTGCAGAACTATATATGCAGTACATGTACACAGCTACACATTATACATGTACACATATTATATATACTTTATAAATATAGAAACATACACCATATAAAGTATAAACAGAATACAGACACATACAGTGTGTGCATGCACATATATAAAGTGTATGCAATATACAGAAGCATACAGTGTGTTCAAGCACATATACATATATAAAGTATATATGTGGCGCCCCTGAGGGTTCAGTCACCACAGAGGTACTGCACCTCCTCCTGAGGTGTGGTACCCCACCATTCAGGTAAGGTGGAGACACCTGACCACACTGCAACACCTGCATCCCACACAACATAGTAGTGTAGCAAAGCACCCTTTGGTGGCTTCCTGCTTGGAACACGAAGCATGCTGGGTGGCAGGTGGAGTTTAGTTGGCACCAAAATAGCAGGAAGAGTTTAGAATTTAGTCAGTCTGACAGAGTCAGTGGAAGAGTGAAGATCACGTGAGTGGGATGGATGAAGCAAGTGCTGCAGCTGACCTCAGTGACCTCTGTCCTCTTGCACAGGAAAGAGACATTGATGGAAAGCCTAACTCTCTCCATAAGGAAGGATTAGTACGGAACGTAAGGAGAAGAGGACTAAGGATTAGGGTTAGAGCAGAACCCTTTCAAAGTTCACAGTGCCAGGCCAGGGTCCGGTCCCTGAGGTTGTATGGATACTAATGGTCCTGCAGCAGACACCGGAGGAATAGAGGTTGTCACCACTTTATTCCCACACAAGACTTGAGGGCACAACAGCAACGAGAGTGAGCCGGGACTTAGTAGCAAGGAGTCCCCAAAGCAGGCTACAGCTGTCTGCCGTACAAGTAGAGTTCATAGGAACATCTGACAGGAGGAACTCCAGTGTAACTCAGTACTGAGAGTACTTCACTATAGGCGCAAAAGGGAGACATTCAGAAAAGGCACATATGTTGGCGGAGTGTTGGAGCGGAGTACTTCATCTTGCCTGGAGGTTGGCTGAGCCCCTGACCTGGAGGACACGGCACCGAGGTGGGCACCTGTATGCTTAACAGACTGTGAGTAAAGCTTTGGAACTACATGCCCTGGTGTCCTCCGCTTATTACTGTGCCAACCCACTCAGCACTGCTACCTCTCTGTGCCGGACACTACACCCTCTCCCTCAACACCTATCTTCTTCATCTACTCTGCCCTGGGACTACAGCCCTGCCTGTGGAGGGCTACACCATCATTGCTGCACCACACCATCTGTCCCAGAGGATCTGTCTGCAGCTTTCGCTTAACATCTTCATTGCCGAACACCACAGGTGGCATCACGAATCATTCACTCATAAACTTTATTCCATCACCCTTAGCCCGCTTTTTACAATGGGTGTCCAGGGCCATTTACTGGGTCACTGCTGCTGTGACATTCCCCTCTGAGAGACCGGCCCGGTACCGAGTACCCCACAGCCCTGGGATGGCGACCCATATACACACAGAAAGATTCAGTTTATATACAGTATATACAGTATGCTCACATACATATACAGTTTGTATATATTTACTCAATATACTGCACACATGAAGTATACAAATATAATATACATACACATACTATATACTGTTTGTACATGTATATATATTATATATATACACTCACGTGCACCACAGATATACACAATCATACTATATACTGTATATATTCACACACATATACAAACACACACTGTATACTGCACATGTACACACACAGATACACATATACATGTATACTTAACAGGTTCTGTGGCTTCACTTGTACAGATCCATTCCTAGAACAGTGCTAGGAGCAGCCATGATGAGGACTCAGGAGGAGATGGTACAGACACACAGAGCTCCAGGCATCTTCCTGGCCAGGCTCTGACCTCTGTCTGCTGTGCTGTAATCGGACCCTCCCCCTCACTCTCAACTTCTAAACTGACTGCAGGGAGAAAGAGAGGGAGGCTGGAGGGGGGTTTGAGAGAGACGCTCCGGGACTACAGAGGATGCCCCACATTATTCACTGCTGTACACCCTCTGGGCACTTCATAAGGGGGCTGCAGATGCAGGGGGCCCCCTTTGTGGGTGGGGGCCCCAGGCATCTGCCTGGTCTGCCTGCCCCAAACACCGGCCTTGACTGTGCCTCAAAAATATTTCCTGATTACATGTAGGATATTGATGCAATCTGGAGAAATTGCACAACATTTTTCCTATTAGCCCTTATAAAAAATTTGGGGCTAAAACAACATTTTAGCACTAAAAATGTAATTAGTCTTTCTTTACCGCCCAATGGTATAAATTTCTGTGAGGCACATGTGGCGTCAACATGTTCACTACACCCTAGATGAATTCATTGAGAGGTACAGTTTGTAAAATGATGTCACTTACAGCGGATTTCTGTTGTTTTGGCACCTTATGGGCTTTGCCAAAGTGAAATGGCAGCTGCAAACCATTCCAGCAAAATCTGTACTCCAAAACTTCAGATTTTTGCACTTTGCCTCAAAAGTAGTTTTTTTTTTTTACCACATATGGGGTATTGACATACTCAGGAAAAATTGCACAACAAATTGTATGGATAACTTTCTCCTGTTTCCCTAAAAAAAAATTGGAGCTAAAAAACGTTTTTGTGGGAATTTTGTGGGAATAATGTGATTTTTAATTTCACGGCTCAGCGGTATAAACTTCTGTGAAACACCTTTGGGTTCAAGGTGTTCACCACACGTGAAGATACATTACTTGAGGGGTCTATTTTCCAAAATGGTGTCACTTGTGGGAGTTTTCCATTGTTTAGACACATCAGGGGCTTTCCAAACACGACATAATGTTGTCAAAAATGGGGGGATCCCACTCCGTTTTTTTTTTATTTAAATAATTAAAAAATACAATGCAGGGACCCCTCTATTCTTGATAACCAGTCTCTGGATAGCAGATGGGACGGCAACAGGGACAGGTTTGGACTGTGCCGACAGGATGGCCACAGGGACAGATTAGACATTCAGTTTTCAGGAAATAGTTCAGGTACCACCAGTGCGGTTTCAGGGTACGAACACCGCCTAAACCGTTACAGGAACAAGGTCTAATTATACTAGGCAAATGGGAATCAGGATACGGGATTAAATTAAACAGACTAAGGACAGGGACCTGGCAACTTACAGTTGCACATACAGTGGGTATGGAAAGTATTCAGACCCCTTTAAATTTTTCACTCTTTGATTCATTGTAGCCATCTGGTAAATTTAAAAAAGTTCATTTTTTTTCTCATTAACCCCTTACCTACAATGGACGTAATATTCCGTCCATGTGACCCTGGACCTAACTACCATGGACGGAATATTACGTCCCAGCGATCAGCGGCGCCCACGTGGTGAGCGCCGCTGATCGCGGCCGGGTGTCAGCTGATTATCACAGTTGACACCCGGCACAATGTGTCAGGGGTGGTCACGGACCGCCCCTGACACGTTAACCCCTTGTAGACTGCGATCAAACGCGATCGCGGTGTACCGGGGGTTAAAGGGAAGCATCGGCAGGGAGGGGGCTCCCTCCGTGCTTCCCTGAGCCCCCCACGGCAGCGCAATGTGCAGCGCTGCTGCGGGGGGCTCTTTCCCTACAGGCCCCCGGATCCAAGATGGCGACGGGGGCCTTCAGGGAGCTGACTTCCTCACTGCCTGCAAAGCGCAGGCATGAGGAAGCCTTGTGCACTGCCTGTGACAGATCGCTGATCTGTCACAGTGATCTGTGATGTGACAGATCAGCAATCTGTCACAGGACAGTGATGTCCCACCTGGGACAAGGTAATAAAGTAAAAAAAAAAAAAAAAAAGTGTTAAAAATAAATTAAAAAAATCGCTAAATAAATTAGTAAAAAAAAAAAAAAATATTCCCAAATAAATCCATTTTTTAAAAATAAAAAAAACAATAAAAGTACACATATTTGGTATCGCCGCGTCCGTAGCGACACGCCCTATAAAACTGTCCCATTAGTTAACCCCTTTAGCGAACTCCTTAAAAAATAAAAATAAAAAACGAAGCAAAAAATAATGATTTATTATCATACCACCGAACAAAAAGTGCAATAACGCGCGATCAAAAGGACGCATATAAATATCCATGGTACCGCTGAAAACGTCATCTTGTCCCGCAAAAAATGAGCCACCATACAGCATCATGCGCAAAAAAATAAAAAAGTTATAGCTCGCAGAATAAAGCGATACAAAAATAATTATTTTTTATATAAAATTGTTTTCATTGCAAAAAACCGACAAAACATAAAAAAACGACCTAAATGAGTTATCGCTGTAACCGTACTGACCCGAAGAATAAAAACGCTTTATCAATTTTACCGCACGCGGAACGGTGTAAACGCACCCCCCAAAAGAAATTCATGAAACGCTGGTTTTTGTTCATTCTGAGTCCCAAAAATCGGAATAAAAAGCGATCAAAACATGTCACGTGCCCGAAAATGGTGCCAATGAAAACATCAACTCGTCCCGCAAAAAATAAGACCTCACATGACTCGGTGGGTCAAAATACGGAAAAATTATAGCTCTCAATATGTGGTGATGCAAAAACTATTTTTACAATAAAAAGCGTCTTTTAGCGTCTGACAGCTGCCAAATATAAAAACCGCCATAAATAGTAAATCAAACCCCCGTTATCACCCCCTTAGTTAGGTAAAAATAATAAAACTAAAAGAAAATGTATTTATTTCCATTTTCCCGCTAGGGTTAGGGTAGGGTTAGGGCTAGGGTTAGGGTTAGGGCTAGGGCTAGGGTTAGGGCTAGGGTTAGGGCTAGGGCTCAGATTAGGGTTAGGGGTGTGTTGGGGTTAGGGTTGGAGTTATAATTGGGGGGGTTTCCACTGTTTGGGCACATCAGGTGCTCTCCAAAGGCAACATGGCGTCTGATTTCAATTCCAGCCAATTCTGCGTTGAAAAAGTCAAATGGTGCTCCTTCCCTTCCAAGCTCTGCCATGCGCCCAAACAGTGTTTTACCCCCACATGTAGGGTATCAGCCTACTCAGGACAAATTACAAAACAACTTTTGGGGTCCAATTTCTCCTGTTACCCTTAGGAAAATAAAAAATTGGGGGCAAAAATATAATTTTGCGGAAAAAAAATGTTTTTTTTATTTTCACGCCCAGGCGTTATAAACTTCTGTGAAGCACTTGGGGGTTCAAAGTGCTCTCCACACATCTAGATAAGTTCCGTGGGGGGTCTAGGTTCCAAAATGGGGTCACTTGTGGGGAGTTTCAATAGTTTAGGTACATCAGGGGCTCTCCAAACGCACATGACACCCGCAGACCAATCCATCAAAGTCTGCATTCCAAAACGTCACTACTTCCCTTCCGAGCCCCGACGTGTGCCCATACAGTAGTTTTCTCCCACATATGAGGTATCAGCGTACTCAGGGCAAATTGGACAACAACTTTTGGGGTCCAATTTCTCCTGTTACCCTTGGGAAAATAAAAAAAATGGGGACTAAAAGATGATGTTTGTTGAAAAAATACGATATTTTTATTTTCACGCCCGGTCGTTATAAACTTCTGTGAAGCACTGGGGGGTTCAAAGTGCTCACCACACATCTAGATAAGTTCATTAGGGGGTCTAGTTTCCAAAATGGGGTCACCTGTGGGGGGTTTCCACTGTTTAGGTACATCAGGGGCTCTCCAAAAGCAACATGACACCGCAGACCATGCCATCAAAGTCTGCATTCCGAAACGTCACTACTTCCCTTCCGAGCCCCGACGTGTGCCCATACAGTAGTTTTCTCCCACATATGAGGTATCAGCGTACTCAGGACAAATTGGACAACAACTTTTGGGGTCCAATTTCTCCTGTTACCCTTGGGAGAATAAAAAAATTGGAGACTAATTGATCGTGTTTGTGGAAAAAATACGATTTTTTTATTTTCATGCCTGGGCATCATAAACTTCTGTGAAGCCCTTGGAGGTTCAAAGTGCTCACCACCCATCTAGATAAGTTCCTCATGGGGTCTAGTTTCCAAAATGGGGTCATTTGTGGGGGGTTTCCACTGTTTAGGTACATTAGGGGCTCTCCAAAGGCAACATGACACCCGCAGACCATTCCATCAAAGTCTGCATTCCAAAACGTCACTATTTCCCTTCCGAGCCCCGACGTGTCCCCATACAGTAGTTTTCTCCCACATATGGGGTGTCAGCGTACTCAGGACAAATTGGACAACAACTTTTGGGGTCCAATTTCTCCTGTTACCCTTGGGAAAATAAAAAAAATGGGGACTAAAAGATGTTGTTTGTGGAAAAAATATGATTTTTTTATTTTCACGCCCGCACGTTATAAACTTCAGTGAAGCACTGGGGAGTTCAAAGTGCTCACCACACATCTAGATAAGTTCCTTGGGGGGTCTAGTTTCCAAAATGGTGTCATTTGTGGGGGGTTTCTACTGTTTTGGTACATCAGGGGCTTTCCTAACGCGACATGGTGTCCGATCTCAATTCCAGCCAAAAACGTCAAATGGCGCTGCTTCCCTTCCGAGCTCTGCCATGCGCCCAAATAGTGGTTTACACCCACATGTGGGGTATCAGCGCACTCAGGACAAATTGCACAATAACTTTTAGGGTCCTGTTACCCTTGGAAAAATAAAAATTGGGGGTGAAAAGATCATTTTTGTGGAAAAAATATGATTTTTTAATTGTACCGCTGTACGTTATAAACTTCTGTGAAGCCCTTGTGGATTCAAAGTTCTCACCACATATCTAGATAAGTTCCTTGGGGGGTCTAGTTTCCAAAATGGGGTCACTTGGGGGGGATTCCACTGTTTAGGTACATCAGGGGCTCTCCAAACGCGACATGGCGTCCGATCTGAATTCCAGCCAATTTTGCATTGAAAAAGTCAAACGGCGCTCCTTCCCTACTGAGGTCTGCCATGCGCTGAAGCAGTGGTTCCCCCCCACATATCAGGTATCAGCGTACTCAGGACAAATTGCACAATAACTTTTGCAGTCCAATTTCTCCTGTTACCCTTGGTAAAATAAAAAAAATTGAACCTGAAGTATTTTTTTTGTGAAAAAAAGTTAAATGTTCATTTTTTTTTTAATATTCAAAAAATTCCTGTGACGCACCTAAAGGGTTAATAAACTTCTTGAATGTGGTTTGAAGCACCTTAAGGGATGCAGTTTTTAGAATGGTGTCACTTTTGGGTATTTTCTATCATATAGACCCCTCAAAGTGGCTTCAAATGTGATGTGGTCCCTAAAAATAAAATGGTGTTGCAAAAATGAGAAATCGCTGGTCAAATTTTAACCCTTATAACTTCCTAACAAAAAAAAATTTTGGTTCCAAAATTGTGCTGATGTAAAGTAAACATGTGGGAAATGTTATGTATTAAGTTTTTTGTGTGCCGTATCGCTGTGATTTAAGGGCATAAAAATTCAAAGTTGGAAAATTGCGAAATTTTCAAAATTTTCGCCAAATTTCCATTTTTTCACAAATAAACGCAAGTTATTTCAATGCAATTTTACCACTAACATGAAGTACAATATGTCACGAGAAAACAATGTCAGAATCACCGGGATCCATGGAAGCGTTCCAGAGTTATGACCTCATAAAGGTACAGTGGTCAGAATTGTAAAAATTGGCCCGGGAGTTAACGTGCAAACCACCCTTGGTAGTGAAGGGGTTAATGTACATTCTGAACCCCACCTGGACTGAAAAATTCAGAAATGTAGAAATGTTTGCAAATTTATTAAAAAAGAAAAACTGAAATATCACATGGTCATAAGTATTCAGACCCTTTGCTCAGACACTCATATTTAAGTCACAAGCTGTCCATTTCCTTGTGATCTTCCTTGAGATGGTTCTACTCCTTCATTGGAGTCCAGCTGTGTTTAATTAAACTGATAGGACTTGATTTGTTAAGGCACACACCTGTCTATATAAAACCTCACAGCTCACAGTGCGTCAGATCAAATGAGAATCACGAGGTCAAAGGAACTGACCAAGGAGCTCAGAGACAGAATTGTGGTAAGACACAGATCTGGCCAAGGTTACATGTGACCATGTGATATTTCAGTTTTTCTTTTTAAATAAATTTGCAAAAATTTCTACATTTCTGCTTTTTTCAGTCAAGATGGGGTGCAGTTTCTTCAGAGACGCCAGTACACAGCGAGTCAGCAACCAGCAGATGGCGACACTGCTGACTGTCCTGGATGTATGGTGAGCAGATACCTCTTGTGACTTGGCTATCCCTAACGAATCATCACCTGGGGTCTCCAGACTAGAATGGGCACTCAAATTCTCAGAAGTGGATGATTTATGGGCATATCAGTTAGCATGTGTGTCACAAAATGTAACGACCCAACAGGGGGGCGGTCAGTGGACGGCACAACGCACAACGGGATGGAAATTGGGAGAGAAATGCACTACCAATAGGGAATGATGGAAGGGACACCTCCTGACTCCAACCTGAGCTTGTTCCTCCACTCTCCTAGTGCCTTAAGTGGGTCCTTCCCCCCACTGCCGTCATGAACCTCGGCTCTCGTCTCTCGTACAGTACTGCCCTGTACTGGCTGGCAAGGGCGCTAGCCTTACCACTGCAGATGGTACAAAACTGGGGGTAGTGACAATTACGAGACAGACAAGGTAAAATTACAACTTAGCTTCAGGCTCCACTGCCAAGCTCCACACCGCAGAGGATACAGAACACCCAACTCCAGAAATAGCTGCTACAGGGCTGACAACAGAAAGCTGCAACTGTACGGCTGGTCTCCAGAGAAACTCTATCACCAACAGTCAGCTGATGCCTCAAGTGACCATTTAAAGGATGGTGGGAGTTCACCATCCACATCAGCTGACTTAGCAACTCTGCAGTTGCAAAAAGCTGCAAACAAGGGAAACTGACATTAACCTCCCCACTGGCCTGAAAAGAAAAAAGCTACATTTAAATTATAGAGGAACCAGAGCTGCCACGCATCCAAAAATCGATCATGACAATATGCAAGACGATCTTCTCTGAGCGGACTTCTCCTATCTGGAGCTCTGAGATGACTTGACTTTCTTTGGTAGGGCTCATTCCTCACCAGGAAACTTCCTCACTGGATTGTGGAGCTGATGGATGGGAGTCTGACACAGACTCTTCATGGCCTACAAAACTAACTTTCCCACTAGACCGAAGCCTCCACTTGCCACGGACGCAGTCAAAGTCATGGGTGGAGAAGGAATACTCCCGCCAAGGCTTATTAGTCCTAGGCATTGGAGATCTTTAGACTTCACAGGACAGAGACTGTCAGGATGTTCCACACAACTGCTGCAATACCTCAAGACCTTCTCACAATGGAGTTCAAGCTGCTGCACAGCCAGCCCACTCTTGTTAACCTTCATGAGTTCAGCATGAATTGCTGCCTTTCCAGGCTGAGGAACAGGTGGTCCCTGGAAGGAAAGAGACAGACTTGACGACTTCCTCACGCACGTTACCTTCCTGGTCGGCTCCTGGAAGCTAGGAAGGGAAACTTCTTCAGGGGATTCTGGGTTCGGCTTGTCGAAGACCTTTCAGAAGACCTCCAGGAAGGCCTGAAGGTCTGAAGTGATAGGAGCCAATTTCTCCAATAGTGAGTTGTGCAATGCCAGGGCATCTCTTATAGGTAGGAAATTAGGAATCCCACCTTGACCCGATCAGAGCAAAACTGCTTCCTGAAAACTTCAAAGTGCCGCATGCACTGCTCCAGGAACCCATGGCACTTCTTTGGATCACCATAGTACTGAGGCAGATCTGACAGCACAAGTTCCACTCTGGGACAATTTTCAGGTTGTCCAGATGTCAAGACTTTTAATCAGACATTCTGAGACTGAGGATGAAAAAAATTTTCTTGTCACAAATACTGGCTAAACAGAGAATCGAACATTTCAAAGAGCAGAGGGCCATGGGGCTCAATGGGGTCCATGGCCTAAGCAAACTGCTATGCATGCAGGTGGCGCACATGGTTCGTAGACCCACTGTGTCATGGACCGGACCTACCCTGGACAGGCATGACTAAGCTTCGCTGGAGACTCTAGTGCTGAGGTCAGACAGGACAAGATGGCCACTTGGGACAGGTTCAGACTGTGCAGACAGGACGGCCACTAGGACAAGTTCAGGCAGTGCCGACAGGATGACCACAGGAACAGGTTCAGACTGTGCAGTCTCTGGATAGCAAATAGGACGGCCATAGGGACAGATTCAGACTGAGTCGACTGAATGACCACAGGGACAGATTTGGACTGTGCCGTCAGAACAGCCACAGGAACAGGTTCAGACTGCGCAGTCTCCGAATAGAAGATGGCACGGTCACAAGGACAGGTTCGGACCTTGCAGACACAGCGGCCACAGGGACAGATTAGACACTCAGGTCTCAGGAAACAGTTCAGATACCTCCAGTGCATTTTCAGGTTACAGACACTGCTGAAGCAGTCACAGGAGCAAGGGCTAATTATTCTAGGCAAACGGGACTCAGGAAGCGGGATCAGGGTAAACAGACTAAGGACAGGGACCTGGCAATACAGAGTTGCACATGCTGAACACTAAACTATAGTGGATATAGCCTTTTTATACAAGATGCCTCCCAGTTATTGGCTAGGAGACACCTTGCAGGTGAACACATTACCTAATTGCCTCCCAGCTGATATCTGAGGGCACACCATGTGTGGGCGCTGCTCCTTTAAGAACAGGAGAGCCCGCGAACTAGGCACGCCACCATGACGCAATGCGGTGTGCACAACCAGGAATACAGGGTCAGAACATGCCAGGGACCACGCCGAAGACCGGGGCAGTGCATAAGCCGGCTTCCCAGCATGGGGGAGAAGGGGACACCATGCAGGGGTGCCAGCAATACTGCTACACTTATCCATCATGCAATACCATTAGAGAGACATCTGATTGGCTCCAAAATTATTCCACAGCAGGACAACGACCCCAAACATACTGTTAATATCATTAAGACGTATCTTCAGTGTAAAGAAGAACAAGAACATCCTGGAAGTGATGATATGGTCCCCACAGAGCCCTAATGTTAGCATAATAGAGCAGGGCCTCCATCAGGGAATTACTGCCCTTACTGGCATATGGGGCCCAATGAGCAGAGGGG
This sequence comes from Dendrobates tinctorius, assembly GCF_039654945.1. NCBI lineage: Eukaryota > Metazoa > Chordata > Amphibia > Anura > Dendrobatidae > Dendrobates > Dendrobates tinctorius. The sequence goes on from NW_027362027.1 coordinate 907,831, forward strand.
GCCCGCAGTGGGCCCCCTCTGTTCTGCTCACTGGGCCCCAACAGCATGACCCTGTTGCTTCCGTTACTGATTGCGCGTTCATGCAGGAGATTTCTCCCGCAAGGCAACAGTTAACAGCTGCCAGCCAATCACAGGCCATTACTGTCATGCGCCGGAACTACGCTGCGCGCCTCATCTGAATTGGAGAGGAGGACATCACTGGAGCTCGGCCAGGTAAGGAGTAACTTTTTTTTTTCTGTAAAGCCGCGGTATGGGGCTGCATAATACCGTTATCGGGGTACATTATACTATAGGATGGGGGGAGGGAGGGAAAGGGGCTGCATGATACTCCTACGGGGCTGTATTATACTGCTATGGGGCTGTATTATACTAATATGCAGGTGCATTACACTACTATGGGGTGCATTATACCAGTATGGGGGTGCATTATACTATGGGGTGCATTATACTGATATGGGGGTGCATTATACTGTTATGGGGCTGCAATATACTACCGGATGTATTATACTGCATTAGGGGTGCATTATACTGCAATGTGGGTGCATTATACTGCTATGGGGCTGCATTATACTGCTATGGGGCTGGATTATACTACTATGGGGGTGCATTATACTGCTATGGGGGTGCATTATACTGCTATGGGGGTGCATTATATTTCTATGGGTCTGTATTATACAGCTATGTGGTGCATTATACTGCTATGGAGCTGCATTATAGCATGGAGGTGCATGATACTGATATGGGGCTGCATTATACTGCTATGGGGCTGCATCATACTATGGGGTGCATTAAACTGCTGTGGAGCTGCATTAAATTGCTATGGGGCTGCATTATACTATGGGATGCAATATACTGATATGGAGTGCATTATACTGCTATGTGTCACGGACCCGTCCTGTGTGACATGACCTGCAGGTCGGTAACTGAAACAACGCGACACGGCATGTGAAGCTGTCCTGTGTGACACGGCCCGCAGGCCGGTAACTGTAAACAACAAGACAAGAGGGGGACAACAGTTTCAACGGTTGGCTCTGCGATAGGGAAAGGGGACGTGGAGACCTCCTGCACTCCCCTGAGTCAGTGTCCCTAACGCTCCTAACGTTCCCTATGCCGGTTCCGCACCAGGCGCCACTCAGGATACCTGTCACCCTAGCACATCCTACACCTATCCCTTGCTAGGGAGCTGGGTGGCGCAGGCACTGGCCCCACCGCTGTACTAATACACACGAAGGGAAAAAACAAACAGGGGAACACCACTTAGCTTTACTCTGTGCACTTGCTCCCGGCAACAGAGTCCAAAACCAGAATGCAGCTCTCCTCCTGAAATGCTGCCACTAAGCTCTGTCAGAGCTGCAAGGAAATCCCCTCTGACTCCTTCCACACCAGGGCTCAGACCGTGCTGCAAGGAGCTCTCTCCAGCTCCTTCCTCCACCATGGATGGTTGGAAATGAATACTATCACCAACGCTGATTGCAACACCTGTGATTCTTTTATAGCAGAGCCAGCAATCACACCTGCATATCATAAACATGTGCACTTAACTAAAGAAACAGAGTGCAATGATGCTACCCACCACCGGGGGGCAAATTTAGAACAAAAGACACCACAGTGCAATAATCCTAATGGCGACCGGGGTCAAAAACATCTCCAAGCACAGCTTTAGAAAAAAAAAGGTTGCCTGTGCTTTTATCTATCCAGATCCCGCATGGACCATGACACTATGGGGCTGAATTATACTATGGGATGTATTATACTGCAATGGGACTGCATTATACTGCAATGGGGGTGCATTATACTGCTATGGGGCTGCATTATACTACTATGGGGGTGCATTATTCTCCTATGGAGGTGTATTATACTGCTATGGGGGTGCATTATACTACTATGGGGGTGCATTATACCGCAATTGGGGTGCATTATACCGCAATGGGGCTGCATTATACTATTATGGGGCTGCATTATAGCACTATGGGGGGCATTATACCACTATGGGGTGCATTATACTGCTATGGGAGTGCATTATACTGGTATGGGGGTGCATTATACTATAGGGGTGAGGGGGGAAGGGGCTGCATGATATTTCTATGGGGGTGCATTATACTGCTATGGTGTTACATTATACTACAGTCATATGTAAAAGTTTGGGCACCCCTATTAATGTTAACCTTTTTTCTTTATAACAATTTTGGTTTTTGCAACAGCTATTTCAGTTTCATATATCTAATAACTGATGGACTCAGTTATATTTCTGGATTCAAATGAGGTTTATTGTACTAACAGAAAATGTGCAATCTGCATTTAAACAAAATTTGACCGGTGCAAAAGTATGGGCACCCTTATCATTTTCTTGATTTGAACACTCCTAACTACTTTTTACTGACTTCCTGAAGCACTAAATTGGTTTTGTAACCTCATTGAGCTTTGAACTTCATAGCCAGGTGTATCAAATCATGAGAAAAGGTATTTAAAGTGGCCACTTGCAAGTAGTTCTCCTATTTGATTCTCCTATGAAGAGTGGCATCATGGGCTCCTCAAAACAACTCTCAAATGATCTGAAAACAAAGATTATTCAACATAGCTTTTCAGGGGAAGGATACAAAAAGTTGTCTCAGAGATTTAACCAGTCAGTTTCCACTGTGAGGAACATAGTAAGGAAATGGAAGAACACAGGTACAGTTCTTGTTAAGCCCAGAAGTGGCAGGCCAAGAAAAATATCAGAAAGGCAGAGAAGAAGAATGGTGAGAACAGTCAAGGACAATCCACAGACCACCTCCAAAGACCTGCAGCATCATCTTGCTGCAGATGGTGTCACTGTGCATCGGTCAACAATACAGCGCATGCATAACGCCTTTTTGTATGACCAAACAACCCAATCTTTGTTTCATCAGTCCACAGGACCTTCTTCCAAAATGTAACTGGCTTGTCCAAATGTGCTTTTGCATACCTCAGGCGACTCTGTTTGTGGCGTGCTTGCAGAAACGGCTTCTTTCGCATTACTCTCCCATACAGCTTCTCCTTGTGCAAAGTGCGCTGTATTGTTGACGGATGCACAGTGACACCATCTGCAGCAAGATGATGCTGCAGGTCTTTGGAGGTGGTCTGTGGATTGTCCTTGACTGTTCTCACCATTCTTCTTCTCTGCCTTTCTGATATTTTTCTTGGCCTGCCACTTCTGGGCTTAACAAGAACTGTACCTGTGTTCTTCCATTTCCTTACTATGTTCCTCACAGTGGAAACTGACAGGTTAAATCTCTGAGACAACTTTTTGTATCCTTCCCCTGAAAAGCTATGTTGAATAATCTTTGTTTTCAGATCATTTGAGAGTTGTTTTGAGGAGCCCATGATGCCACTCTTCATAGGAGAATCAAATAGGAGAACTACTTGCAAGTGGCCACTTTAAATACCTTTGCTCATGATTTGATACACCTGGCTATGAAGTTCAAAGCTCAATGAGGTTACAAAACCAATTTAGTGCTTCAGGAAGTCAGTAAAAAGTAGTTAGGAGTGTTCAAATCAAGAAAATGATAAGGGTGCCCATACTTTTGCACCGGTCAAATTTTGTTTAAATGCAGATTGCACATTTTCTGTTAGTACAATAAACCTCATTTGAATCCAGAAATATAACTGAGTCCATCAGTTATTAGATATATGAAACTGAAATAGCTGTTGCAAAAACCAAAATTGTTATAAAGAAAAAAGGTTAACATTAATAGGGGTGCCCAAACTTTTACATATGACTGTATGAAGTTACATTATACTATGGGGGTGCATTATACTATGGGGTGCATTATACTGCTATGGCATTGTATTATGCTGCTATGGGGTTGCATTATACTATGGAGGTGCATTATACTGCTATGGGGCTGCATTATACTATGTGGTGCATTATATTGCAATGGGGATGCATTATACTGCTATGGGGCTGCATTATACTTGGGGTGCATTATACTGCTATGGGGGTATACATTATACTGCTATGGGGTAGTATTATACTGCTATGGGGCTGCATTATACTTGGGGTGTATTATACTGCTATGGGGGTGCATTATACTACTATGGGGTGCATTATACTGCTATGGGGGTGCATTATACTACTATGAAGGTGCATTATACTACTATGAGGCTGCATTATTCTGCTATGTGGATGCATTATACTACTATGAAGGTGCATTATACTTCTATGGGACTGTATTATACACCTATGGGGGTGCATTATAATGCAATGGGGCTGCATTAAACTTCTATGCTGGTGCATTATACCGCAATGGGGCTTCATTATGCTACTATCGGGCTTCATTATACTATTACTGGGGCTGCATTATACCACTATGGGGATGCATTATGCCACTATGGGGTGCATTATACCGCTATGAGGGTGCATTATACTGCTATGTGGGTGCATTATACTATGTATGACTATAGGGTACAGTATACTACTATGGGGTGCATTATACTGCTATGGAGCTGCATTACACTATGGGGTGCATTATACTGCTATGGGGGTGCATTATCCTGCTATGCAGCTGCATTACACTATGGTGTGCATTATACTGCTTTGGGGTGCATTATACTGCTATGGGGCTGCATTATACTATTGGATGTATTATACTGCAATGGGGGTGCATTATGCTACTATGAAGGTGCATTATACTATGGTACTGCATCATGCTGCTATGGGGGTGCATTATACTACTATGAAGGTGCATTATACTATGGGGCTGCATTATACTGCTATGGGGTGCATTATACTATGGGGCTGCATTATACTGCTATGGAGGTGCATTATACTGCTATGTGGGTGCATTATGTTTCTATAGGGCTGTATTATACTGCTATGGGGGTGCATTATTCTGAAATGGAGCTGCATTAAACTGCTATGGATGTGCACTATACTACTATGGGGGTGCACTATACCGCAATGGGGGTGCATTATACCACAATGGGGCTGCATTATACTACTATGAGGCTGCATTATACCATTGTTGGGGTGCATCATACCTCTATGGGGGTGCATTATACCACTATGGGGTGCCTTAAACCGCTATGGGGTGCATTATACCGCTATTGGGTGCATTTTACTGCTATGGGGGTGCATTATACTAGTATGTGGGTGCATTATACTGTTATCTGGGTGCATTACACTATATACAGTTATGGCCAAAAGTATTGACACCCCTGCAATTTTGTCAGATAATACTCAGTTTCTTCCTGAAAATGATTGCAAACACAAATTCTTTGTTATTATTATCTTCATTTAATTTGTCTTAAATGAAAAAACACAAAAAGAATTGTCCTAAAGCCAAATTGGATATAATTCCACACCAAGCATAAAAAAGAGGGTGGACAAAAGTATTGGCACTGTTTGAAAAATCATGTGATGCTTCTCTAATTTGTGTAATTAAGAGCACCTGTAACTTACCTGTGGCACCTAACAGGTGTTGGCAATAACTAAATCACACTTGCAGCCAGTTGACATGGATTAAAGTTGACTGAACCTCTGTCCTGTGTCCTTGTGTATACCACATTGAGCATGGAGAAAAGAAAGAAGACCAAAGAACTGTCTGAGGACTTGAGAAACCAAAATTGTGAGGAAGCATGAGCAATCTCAAGGCTACAAGTCCATCTCCAAAGACCTGAATGTTCCTGTGTCTACTGTGCGCAGTGTCATCAAGAAGTTTAAAGCCCATGGCACTGTGGCTAACCTCCCCAGATGTGGACGTAAAAGAAAAATTGACAAGAGGTTTCAACGCAAGATTGTGCGGATGTTGGATAAAGAACCTCAACTAACATCCAAACAGGTTCAAGCTCCCCTGCAGTCCGAGGGTACAACAGTTTCAACCCGTACTATCCGTCGGCGTCTGAATGAAAAGGGATTGTATGGTAGGAGACCCAGGAAGACCCCACTTCTTACCCCGAGACATAAAAAAGCCAGGCTGGAGTTTGCCAAAACTTACCTGAAAAAGCCTAAAACGTTTTGGAAGAATGTTCTCTGGTCAGATGAAACAAAAGTAGAGCTTTTTGGGCAACGGCATCAACATAGAGTTTACAGGAGAAAAAAAGAGGCATTCAAAGAAAAAAACACGGTTCTTACAGTCAAACATGGCAGAGGTTCCCTGATGTTTTGGGGTTGCTTTGCTGCCTCTGGCACTGGACTGCTTGACCGTGTGCATGGCATTATGAAGTCTGAAGACTACCAACAAATTTTGCAGCATAATGTAGGGCCCAGTGTGAAAAAGCTGGGTCTCCCTCAGAGGTCATTGGTCTTCCAGCAGGACAATGACCAAAAACACACTTCAAAAAGCACTAGAAAATGGTTTGAGAGAAAGCACTGGAGACTTCTAAGGTGGCCAGCAATGAGTCCAGACCTGAATCCCATAGAACACCTGTGGAGAGATCTAAAAATGGCAGTTTGGAGAAGGCACCCTTCTAATACCAGGGACCTGGAGCAGTTTGCCAAAGAAGAATGGTCTAAAATTCCAGTAGAGCATTGTAAGAAACTCATTGATGGTTACCGGAAGCGGTTGGTCACAGTTATTTTGGCTAAAGATTGTGCAACCAAGTATTAGGCTGAGGGTGCCAATACTTTTGTCTGGCCCATTTTTGGAGTTTTGTGTGAAATGATCAATGTTTTGCTTTTTGCTTCATTCTCTTTTGTGTTTTTTCATTTAAGACAAATTAAATGAAGATAATAATACCAAAGAATTTGTGTTTGCAATCATTTTCAGGAAGAAACTGAGTATTATCTGAGAAAATTGCAGGGTTGTCAATACTTTTGGCCACAACTTGTATGACTTTGGGGTACATTATACTACTATGTGGGTGCATTATAGTATATATGACTATAGGGTACATTATACTGCTATGGGGCTGCATAATACCGCTATATATGACTATGGGGTACATTATGCTATTATAGATGACTATGGGGGCAATATAGAGAGACATGGGGGAAGTATGGAGAGACATGAGGCAGAATGGGAGGACACGTGGGGTCCAGAATGGGAGGACACGTGAGGTCCAGAATGTGGGATATTATTACTGTGGGGGCTAAATAAAGGATATTATTTTTGAGGATACTGTTGTCAGTGGGGGGGAGGAGAGGTCCTGTTACTGTGCAGGGCGACATGGTCTCTTTGTTCTCCATCTGGTGTAGTATAGAGGTTGGGGAAAAATTGGAGAATGTGCTCTAGATAACTGTGTTATTTTCTGCAGAGACGAGTCCTGGCTGGAAGGAGTGATGGTGGTGTGCACTGGATGAAGATGAAAAGCAAAGATGAAGGACTTCAACTAGAGACGTCACTGGTGAGTCAGTGTTTTACCTGTACACTGACACTACACACTGTATACTATATACAGAGCTACTGTGTATAATGTCACTGGTGAACACTGCAATATCTGTACACTGACATTATATACAGAGCTCCTGAGTATATTGTTACTGGTGATCACTGTACAGTATATCACCTGTACATGGACAATGTATATGAAGTACAGTTCTCCTCTGTATAATGGCACTTATGGTGATATTAGTATTGTGTTTTTTTTATTAATGATCAGTATTGTAGTATTTGGTCACTGTGGTGGTAATATGTGAAGCCTGGGAGGACTCTCAAGGGAGCCCCGAAAATTTTGCCAGTTTGTAGCTCCAAAATTTCTAGTGGCAGCCCTGTCATAGAGTCTGTCTGGGATTACAAGAAGAGACAAAAGGATTTGCGTAAGTCTACATTCAGCTAAGATCTGCAGTTAATTCTCAAAGATGTTTATAACAGCCTCCCTGCAGAGCTCCTTCAAAACTGTGTGAAGGTGTACTTAGAAGAATTTCTGCTTTCAAGCTGTTCTGAAGGCAAAGGTGTTAGTAGTCGGATTCATGCGTTTACTCAGCAGGGATCCAGATCCTCACATTCTGCACTCTCCTCCTATTTTTCCACTGCAGAGGAGATTGCAGAAGAGATTGCCTTGCAGCAAATCTCTTCTGAGGCTAAGTCCTTCTGTCCTCGTACTGGGCATGCTCATGGGACGATCTCCCATTGGAGATCGGGAGTCATGTGCTCAGGTCCCGCTCCAGTTCTCATTGGTCCATCTCAGAGATCTGGAAGCGTGCAGAAGGTCCCGGCTGCTATAAAAGGCGCGCATGGCTGTTCCGCCATGCGCTAGTATAGTCATACTTGCTGTGTGTATGAGGACGGATGCATGATTCTGGTGACTGACTCATTTGAAAACCCTTCCCTCTGATATTACGCATGTGAATAGGGACTGAGTTAGTTTCAGCGCCAGCGCTCCTCTGCTTCAACTCGCATAGCTGCTAGCGTCCGACATTGCGCTTGCGCCTTGCCTTTGTCGCTTGGTGGCAGTGTCCACGCCGCGCTACAGTAGCAGCCTCTTTTGCGTTTGCAGTTGCAACACCGCACACACGGTAGGTCTAGACGGACGTCCGCCGTCTTGGGCTACTCCTTTGACCGTATACCGTGTGTGCGTTTTTTACTGAGTTCTGTGACTACAACAGGCTCAGTTATTTGTGTTTGTACTTTTTGCATCTCCGTGAGTTTAACTGAGATTGCTCTGCACACCTGGGTGGAGTTTGACCCCGTGTGCAATTCCGCCATATTGCTCCTGCCACCACCTAGCAGCGGTTATTTCACCTACTGCACGGTGGACCCCGAGCGGCGAACGCACTTTATTTATATTTTTATTTAGTGCGTTCCGCCGTTCCTAACATTATACTAGCGCCAGGGTCTGGCTAGTAATGGCAGAACAGCAGCAACTCTTACAGTGTATTCGACAGCTTGAGGGCTGGCTGGCCACTCTTGAGAGGGCTCTCTCAGCTGCACAATCCACCGAAGATGCTGTAAATGCAATCACAGACGCGGTTTCCCGTATGTCCACGTCCTCCCCCGTGGACATACGGGAAACCGCATCTGTGATTGCCTTTACAGCAGTGCTCCATTCAGCTGGAGTTACTGGCTGCGCGATTCCCTACGGAACGAGCCAAGGTGGGGTTTATTGTCTCCCTGCTGTCGGGCAAAGCGTTGGAGTGGACTACGCCACTATGGGAGCGTGGTGACCCAGAGGTTCGGACCGCTGCTCACTTTCTAACAGCTATTGAGCAGGTCTTCCTCGGTCCATGGGTCACCCATGATACCTCTCTTCAGCTTCTAGCTTTGACTCAGGGTGCTGTATCGGTTAGTCAGTATGCCGTCCGGACACTGGCTTCCGAGTTGGATTTGTCCGATAAAGCCCTCATCCCTGTGTTTTGGAGAGGTTTGGCGGAGCACGTAAAAGATGCTCTCTCCACTAGAGAGGTTCTTGCCAGTTTGGAAGAGCTGATTGCCATTTCCACCCGCATTGACCTCCATTATTCTGAGCGCGGTATGGAGCGTGCTCAATCCAAACGGAAGGTTACTCCGGCTCCCAATTTTTTTGAGCCTCTGGAACTACTTGAGCCAGAGGTTCCACCCCCAGAGCCCATGGAGGTGTCTCGCACTGTTCTTTAGGCGTGTCCGGCACATGACTCCAGTTGCGGCCCTATTTGTCAACACACGGGGTCTCAGAACAACAGTGCCCCGCAACGGCCAGATTCTGTACCGCCGCGTAAGACCCTTGTTCCTCCCCACCTTCTGCTGAAGGTTCTTGCCTGGGCACACACGTCCAGGAGGGGTGGTCACTACGGCTATATGCAGACCACAAAACTCCTGGCAGGGTCTTACTGGTGGCCGCACAGGGCTCGGGATGTTAAAAAATATATTCGGGCCTGCGCCTTTTGTGCTCGGAATAGCCTCCTTAAGCGAAGAGCGGAGACGCCCGCCGACACACCGTGGCGTTCCACTTTAAGTTCTGTTCCCGCTGTCTCCACGGGTCCCTTCTCAGACCTGGCGATATTGCCACCACTGAGGCCTTCCACGTGTCCCGGGTCTCTCTGTCATCTACCGGGACATCAGACTTGCCTGCGGACGAATCTGAGGCCTATACCTCTTACGGGCACAAGTTGGTGGATCGTAAGGCTCAGGGAGGGGGGCCCTAGGAGGGGGGTAATGTTAGGAGTTGGATTCCTGCGTTTACTCAGCAGGGATCCAGATCCTCACATTCTGCACTCTCCTTCCTATTCGTCCTGTCCCTGCAGCTGAAAATCACCCCATAGCATGATGCTGCCACCACCTTGTTTCACTGTTGGGATTGTATTGGGCAGGTGATGAGCAGTGCCTGGTTTTCTCCACACATACTGCTTAGAATTATCACCAAAAAGTTCTATCTTCGTCTCATAAGACCAGAGAATCTTATTTCTCATAGTCTGGGAGTCCTTCATGTGTTTTTAGAAAACTCTATGTGGGCTTTTATATGTCTTGCACTGAGGAGAGGCTTCTGTCAGGCCACTCTGCCAAAAAGACCCGACTGGTGGAGGGCTGCAGTGACAGTTGACTTTGTGGAACTTTCTTCCATCTCCCTACTGCATCTGTGGAGCTCAGCCACAGAGATCTTGGGGTTCTTCTTTACCTCTCTCACCAAGACTCTTCTCCCACAATTGCTTAGTTTGGCTGGATGGCCAGGTCTAGGAACACTTCAGGTGGTCCCAAACTTCTTCCATTTAAAGTTTATGGAGGCCACTGTGCTCTTAGGAACCTTGAGTACTGCAGAAATTCTTTTGTAACCTTGGCCACATTTGTGCCTTGCCACAATTCTGTCTCTGAGCTCTTTGGCCAGTTCATTTGACCTCATGATTCTCATTTGGTCTGACATGCACTGTGAGCTGTGAGGTCGTATATAGACAGGTGTGTGCCTTTACAAATCAAGTCCTATCAGTATAATTAAACACAGCTGGACTCCAATGAAGGAGTAGAATCATCTCAAGGAGGATCACAAGGAGATGGACAGCGTGTGACTTAAATATGAGTGTCTGAGCAAAGTGTCTGAATACTTACAGTATGACCATGTGATATTTCAGTTTTTATTTTTTAATAAATGTGCAAAAATGTATACATTTCTGTTTTTTTTCAGTCAAGATGGCGTGCAGAGTGTACATTAATGAGAAAAAATGAACTTTTTTGAATTTACCAAATGGCTGCAATGAAACAAAGGGTGAAAAATGTAAAGGGGTCTGAATGCTTTCCGTACCCACTGTATGTATGTATATATATATATATATATATATGTATATATATATACAATATATATATATATATATATATATATAATATCCAGATAACTATGGATCAATATAACATTTAAATAAAAACTTACTAAACTAGCAGTGTCCAATTTTACTAATAAAGAGCTGCAATCCAGTTTTAATGTTTGAATTATCTGATGTAAATTGTGAATTGAACAATGAACTAATAACCTATAACAGAATTTTCAGGAATGCTCTGCCTGTGGAAAAAAATAACATCCAGGGCATGCTGGTAATAAGTGGTTGAGCTCAAGAGTCATCGAAAGGATGAGCAGATGAGGGAGGGCTATCGCCTATTATCTGCCAGCAGCTCTTCACTATAGTACAAGTTGAGGGAGAGCAGTGGATCTTCACACCTCACAAGCTCTCATAGAGATGAAGACTTCCTGCACATTCTACCACCACAGAGGATCCAGAATATGAGAAAACCTTGATCAGAGTCATTCTTATTTAGCTTTATGAGTAAGAGACATCCTACAAGTAGCATAGTTTTTCCATTTCATTTGACCTGCAATATTCCACATTTTTTTCAAAGTGCATGAGAAAAATTGAAACAAGTAAGTAGAACTTTTTCTTGACAACGTATTGAATGGAAACACTTGCCTTATTTGTAATACTCTTTATATAACCTATATGTTTACTGGTACGCATGTATAAAAATAAAAAATCTAGTTTTTTTTATAATCATTGGCATTCATAATTATAGCTACTTTTAACTATCCTTAGAGTGTCTAGTACTTTTATATTCTGTCTCAGATATTTTTACAGGAAGCTTCAAAATTATTTTGTAATTTATAATGTGTCACATTAGTTACATATGAAGTTACATCTTAGGCTCTGTTCAGACTATTGTCATAGCTTTAGCCTATAACACAGCCAGATAGTTACTTTCAATTGGACACACACCATTGATTTAATGGGATCTAATAGGGTTCTATCAAGGTTTTCTGCAAAATGGTTATGGAAAGAATAATACAGAATTGGCCATTCCAGTTTTAAAACAAAAATGATGAAAATTACGGTATCATTGATGCTAATGTGAAAAAGGCTTATGCAATGGATTTATGGTTCGCTACAATAAACACCATATGTATAAATTTGGTTCTCGAACTTGGAAGATTAGTGGCTATACTGACGTTTGTCATATTCTATAACATACAGCTAATGATTCTTGTTTGTAACTGGTTAATGTTACTAATACCCTCAAACATGGGGTCATGGTTCTCCATTTTATGAAGAGTTGAGCCCCATCATCACAGTTAGCACCATGCAACTGTATGCATCTCCAATAACAGCTATAGATGTCAACTTTTAACCTACTGATTGATTTACAAAATGTCAGGCTGGTATTTACATTGTCATCTTCTGTTAGGAAATTTGCATTACGTATTGCTTTGAAAAATGGGAACATCTTTATAAAATCACTTATAAATGTTATGTTTTTCAAAGCCTATAGCATAGGACATTAAACTAGTCTGGGCATAAGATATAGGATGACATTCTCTATTTACATGATTACCCTTTTCATTTCTTTTTGGACACATTAACTAATAATATAAAGCCTTATTTTAGTGGACTCATTACCAGAAAGTAGACAGGTGTTTGTGGCTGTCCATCCTGAAATATGGATGATGGTTATCACACAACTCCAAGTAACATCCAATATAAACTATATCTCCTTCCTCTATACATATACTTTGTAAGATGCTGGTTCGAATACAGACGGCAGTCCCCTTATTTACACTTCATTTTAGAAAATCTTTCGTTTGAAAGGTTATTCTGTATTTGTAAAGCTCAAATATGTGTCGATGAGCGAGTAATTCTAAAATCATAGTCAAACATATGGATCACAGGTTTTTTTCTACTTTATGGTTTTAACCTTATATACAGTATTTATAATCATTTAAATAATTTCCTCATTAGATATGTGACTATTTGTTTGCTCAGATTAGATCATTTGCATATTAGCAATACATGTTATTACAAAAATGTGTCCTTATCTGGGTGCATAGAAATAACCGAGCAGCATTAGTTGTATCTCTTTTATTTTTGCATCATCATGACTCCCTGGGTTAAGATAACTTAAGTTTATATGTAAAAATCACACAATAATGTTGTTCTGAACTGTATTTAAAGACAATGCCAAATTATGAAAATAGCCACTTTATATTGAATTACTAATGTTTTTCTTTTGGAATAGTTTACTATGAAATTTTGCATATAAGTCTTCTTGGTTATCCCAAGACACATAAGAAACCAATATATGACTCTTAGCTCTGCCACATCCACCTATTTTATTCCACCTCTCTTTAGTAATAAATTCATTTATCACGTGTTAATTTCACAACTGTCTGTGCTGTATATATAACACCTTACTTGTATTCAATATTTTGCAGGTTTTTCTGTCATGCAGATAAATCTTGTATAAAGTTAAAAGAAACTTAAAATAAAGAGTAATGACCTCACTGGTTCTTTGGGGGATGTTGTAAAATCATTTCCAGTTTCTATTACTTGGCAATTGTCGCATTCAGTTATTTTTTATTCTTTTTTTTCTTGGATTTTGTTAGTCAACACAATTATTTTTTGCTCCCAATGCAGGGCTTTAGAGTCACCCCGATGTTCAGTCTCCTGAATATCACAAAACATTCAATAATGCACAGCAAAGTTAGTTTCTCCAGTTTTTGCAGATAATAAATCTTAATCTCTGTGTAAATTGACTTTTAATTATAGTTTATGTTTCAGTTCTTCACCGGTTTATATATAATTTTTGTTTCCGTTCAGTGAATAAGACAAATTATCTTTTTATTCCGTGACATCAAACTGATGTATATTTATAAGGCTTTGCTACAATTCTATCCAGTCTGCTGTGTAACATACAGGACATATATGCATGTGGTCTTGCAGTGATTTAAAATAATGCACCAAACTTGATATGGTTTTTGGTTTCTCAGAACTGACGCAAACAAACAAATGAGGAACTCTGGCACAAGACGTGAGCGTTCCCGCAGCTGATTCTGAATATACGCTATTCTCAGCCACGGACAGTTTTCCTTTAAAAATAGGAATATTATCGACTATAACATTTTACTTATGTTGAAGTATTTTATTTTCCTGGTGTTACTTTTGTTCAGGTATCACTGGCTTCTTCTTGAGTTGTGATTCTTACCTTTTTATATACATGGGTAAATGAATAGTCCATTATAGAACCATTTTGAATTCATGTTTTGTTGATCTTAAACATTTTATATAACAGATGTGTTTCTCCTGATTTTTTTCTTGGTTAGGGGATCACTGATGTTTTAATAAACTTTGAATAAATAACTAGTAATAAATAAGAAACCTTGCAATATATCTTAATAGAAATAATAGTGCTGCGCTCGTGGCCACTTCTCCTCCCCCTTTGCCTCATGAACTCGTCATTCACTGTGGAATAATGCAAAAATCCATCTTTGTGCTGATGGAGGCATCAACATTTTACCAATAGAAGTTTATCTTTCTGAAAAAAGGAGAGAGGAAAATTGCAGAAAGGAGATGGAGGCAGACACACAGAACACACACAACACACAGAGCACACACAACACACAGAACACACACACAACACACAGAGCACACACAACACACACAGCACACACAACACACACAACAAGCACACACAACACACACAACAAACACACACATGCTGCTGAAGGCTATGCCAAGTCGATTTTTAAGCAACAGCTTTGTTTTTAATTTTGCTGCTCCTCTGTTAATTCAGAGGGTATGTGATAGATAAATAGGGAAGCAGAATCATTTCTTCTGTGTGTGCAGCTTACGGGAGACATCATAGCAGCTACTTTTCAATCATTACCTTAGGGAAAACTGACACTGCCATTACACAGTACACAGCAAGGGCACAGTTATAAGATTATCTCAGCACAGGAACATTTTTTTAACACATCCTGTTGTGGAACTTATTATTACTCCAAGATGTACTCATTAAAATGTACTTCGTTTGCGTGAAAACCCATTTATACCCTATATGACACATGTCGGACATGCACAGGGTGAGCTTGCCCCATACTCAGTAGGTAAAGACTGTATGTTACAGCCAGGATCTACCTTTAACAATCACGGATTGAGCAGATCTCCACACATCATTGTTAATTTTAAACACGTGTC
Organism: Dendrobates tinctorius; assembly: GCF_039654945.1. Lineage (NCBI taxonomy): Eukaryota > Metazoa > Chordata > Amphibia > Anura > Dendrobatidae > Dendrobates > Dendrobates tinctorius. Next base: position 923,150 of record NW_027362027.1, read on the forward strand.
GGCAGGGGGGTGTGTCATTCCATGAGCCCATCCACGCGCCTGTGATGAGATTGCGGGTTACTGATGGGTTGCTATGACAGCAAGTGATCTGTTGAAGACCTCTATGCTTTCAAACCTGGGCTTCAAAGGAAACTGTGATTTTTACCATATGCATTACTCTATCAGACAATCACAGCTTCAAGTCCCCTGAGGAGGCTATTAAGAAGAGTAACAAGTTAAAAATTTTGTAAAAAAATATGAAAAAATATAAAAAACATAAAAGTTCAAATCAACACCCTTTTCCCCCCATTAAAAATATAGTTAAAAAACACACATGTAGTATCACCTCGCTCAGAAAAGTCTGACCTATCAAAATATGAAAATAATTAACCTGTAAAAGAAAAAAATCAAGAACTCCAAAATCATGATTTTTTTTTGGTCCCTGCAATACCACAAAAAATTCTGTCACAAGCGATCAAAACGTCATATCTATTTTACAATGGTACAATAAAAACATTGTCTCACCCGGCAAAAAATAAGCCATTATGCAGCTCCATCGACTGAAAAATGAAAACATTACTGGTCTCAGAAAATGGCGACAACAACGTCAACATTTTTTGTTGCAAACTTCTGATTTTTTTTCCCCACTAAAATAATAAAAAACTGGACATATCTGTTAATTGTAGTAATGAGCAGAGTCCTATTGCGAATCATTTTTAATAATGCTACATTCTAATAAAATCCTTAATAGGCTACAATTTAGGTAACTACTCCTGATTGGCCACATATAAACACATTTACATTTTGTGAAAGAATATCACAACATCATGTTTTAGGTTTTCTTTTAAGGTAGATGTTTTATTCTACGCATCTGATGATGAACCAAGAAAAAAGGTAGGGAAGCAGACAGCTGTATAAAGTGTTTTATTGGATAGCTGCATTGTTTTTTTACATTAATTATCTAATTCTACTTTTCAGTGTTATTATTCATAATGTGTCTGGAAATATGCAGGGTAAATATATGGACGCAAATTGAATTTTTATTCATTAATTACTGTTTTTATTTACAACAGGTAAAAAATCTATTGTTCCATCTATCACCACGGTCTATAGTGTTGGTAGTACCTAATGATCAAACCTAGACCACCTGTTGGGCAGATGTCTTCAGTCGTTGCTCCTGCTAAAGATTTTGATGAGATGGGAACCAAGGAAGTAGAGCTTATTCTTGTAAAGGAGCAAAATGGAGTTCAGTTTACTAATTCTGTACTGGTAAACCCATCACAGACAGATCCTGATATTGAAGAGAGAGAGACCTGGAGTAAGAAAATTGATTTTCTTCTTTCTGTTATTGGATTTGCTGTGGACTTAGCTAATGTTTGGAGGTTTCCCTACTTGTGTTACAAAAATGGAGGAGGTAAGAATCATGCAAAACATTTGTTCTAAATCTAAGTTTAATTTCTATTTATCTTAAAGGGTTGTCTGTAACTTAAGAATATGAAAATGGTGAGAGTCTAAACGCCCCGTTACACATAACGATGTCCCAGCGATCCCACCAACGATCCGACATGGATGGGATCGTTGGGGCATCGTTAGGCTGATCGCTGGTGAGCTGTCACATAGACAGCCCCTCCGGCGATCAGGACCAGCGAGCAAGCTGGTTTACAATGTAAACAGCGGGTATCTAAGAGCCGCGCGGCTCTTGGATACCCGCTGTTTACCTTGAAAACCAGCTTGCACACTGGTTTCCAAGGTAAACAGCAGGTATCCAAGAGCCGCGCAGCTCTTAGATACCCACTGTTTACATTGGAAACCAGTCTCCAGTGTCGCTGATCGCTGGTCTCTCACTGCCACACGCAGCGATGCATGCTGGCCAGTGGGAGACCAACGATCAAAAAATGGCCCAGGACGATGGAGCGTGATACCCGGCAGGGGGGGTGGTCGCTGAACCCCGTCACACACAGCGATCTCGCTGGCGAGATCTCTGTGTGTGACGGGGCCTTAACTCGTGTACCCCACTAATCAACTCATATGTGCTCCTTCAACAGATGGACATAACTGGTGTACAGAGTGGAATGCGGCAGCCTCATACATTATTCAGTGACTGCTGCCAAGTACTGCTTTTTATCTTCCAATGAAGTGAATGCCAAATGTCAGAACCCAATCAATCTCATATTGATGACTTATCCAGGGGATAGATCATCAGTTGTTAAAGGGGTATTCCCATCTCCAAGATCCTATCCCAATATGTAGTAGGTGTAATAATAATAATATTAGCAAATACTTCCAATTAGAAATGCAGTATAGTTTTTCTGATTCGCTATGTCTCTTTCCTCATGTGCAGACATTGCAGGACCTTAGGTATCCATGACCCAGACTTTCTCTAATAAGGCATGAAAGATAACTTTGCCTGTTACTAGAAATGAGCAGACCAATCCGCGAACGTTTGAGCTCGAGTTGAATTTCCTGAAATTCAGGGATTCACATGAATTCAAACATTTTGAGATTCAATTTGCAAACAAAGAGTTGTCCAGAACTATTTCCCAAACTGCTGAAGCATCAGAGTGCAGGCTAATGTCATTTTGTGTAACCGCGTGGACTTCCCCATAATGCCTTTCAGTTATGACATCTAATGGATTATCATACCTTGTACAGTGGTGATCCATACATGAGCCATAACAAATCAGCTGTTCCTAGCAGAGCACAGTTTTCTACGGCAGTCATTTTCCATCTCTAGAGTCACTGGGTACGTCTATTTCTCCAGTAGAGCGAAAGCTCTTATGGTCAGCAGAGTCCTCTCTTTCTCTTCCCTGTAGCGTATTTGCCCTTATGGAAGTGGGGTCTTCTCTCTTTCCCACCTATAGAGCATAAACCCTTATGGTCAGCTGGGTTCTCTCTCTCCCTCTCCTTGTATTTTCTTAGCAATTACAAACTTTACAGTATTGAGATTTGCACATTTATTCAACATTACTTAAATTTTGGGGGAAAATTCAACGAAGATGGTGAATTCCAATTGCAAAAGATTCACTCATCTCTACTTATTATCCTTTAACCCCTTTCCGACATTGGATGCACTGGTACATCCTATTTTGCAGTGCATTCCCACAAATGGACGTACCGGTGCATCATGGCAATCATGTGGGCACAGGAGGGGTACCAGCAAGATTGCGGCTTGGAGTTCAGCTTAAGTGATAGCCAAGACTCAGCTGCCACTGCCAGGAGTGGGCCCCGGGCTGTTTAACCCCCTAAATGCAGCAATCAATAATGATCACAATATTTAGAAGGCAGGGAGAAGGAGGGGGCTCGCTTTTCTATCTGATCGGTGGCCCCGCAATGATCGTCGCCCTCACAATGTCATCGCAAAGGCACAATCGTTGCTAGGGCAACCCAAGGTCAAATGACGACTTCTGGGTCTGGGACCTGAGGTGACCTGTTTAGACCTTGCCAGCTGCAAGGTCTAAAAGGCAATCTGTTAGTGCAGCACTGTACTGGTGTAATGCATTGCAATGTTGGTGCATTACAGTGCATTATACTAGTGATCAGAGTAAAAACAGTTAGGCTATGTGCGTATGTTGAGCATTTGCTTGCAGAAATTTCTGCAAGGTTTCTGCATCTCTTGGCAGGAAAAACGCTGTGGAAAAAACAATGTGACTGTTCTACACGTGAGATCACCGTGGGACACTCGGATTACCTGGATTATGGTGGACAGGTGAGTATATGTTGGTTTATTATTTTATATTATTTCTGGGAGATGAGGGTGTCGGGGATTTGGTGTTAGGTGAGTATAATGGGTTTTTATTTTTATTTGAATATGTATGCAATTTTACTTTTTTTTTTTATCTGTGAGCACAGGCGCCAGCAGATGAGACTATGTCTCCCATCAGCGGCTCCTGCTGTCACTGTTATCAGTGACAGCAGATGTAGCCAGATGGGAGCAGTAGTCTCATCAGCCCACCCCTGCAGGTCACTGTCACAGCTGTGGGGTAACGCTGACATCTGACGGCATGATCCCGCGGCGCTGTGACCAACAGTCTGCGGTAGTGTTACCACAGGTCACAGTCACAGCTGCGGGGTCACTCTGACATCTGACAGAATAATCCAACGGCGCTCTGACCGGCAGTACTAGCGGTATCATTACCGTGGGTCGCAGTTACAGCTGCGGGATCACGCTGACATCTGACAGAATGATCCAGCAACGCTCTGACGGACAGTCTGCGATAGCGTTACCGCAAGTAACAGTCACAGCTGTGGGGTCACGCTGACATCTGACAGCATTACCTCGCAGCGCTCTGACCCACGGTCTTACTGGTGGTAGCGTTACTGCTAATAAGAACCACCATGCTGGTGTTTCCCACACTGTCACACAGATGACAGTGTGGGAAACACCATAGGAAGCTACTATACCTGCGTTTTTGCTGTGGATTTGACTGACTCAATGGGTGTGGAAACGCAAAAAGAATTGACATACTGCAGAAAAAAATGCACTGCAAACACGCACGGAAATTTACTGATCATGTGCACAACATTTCAGGATTGTCATTGAATAAGCTTGTATAAGGATTACATTGCATTTTTGTCCCATTTCCTCGCATAAAAAACGCCTCGAAAATGCATAAAAATTGCACTGTGTGCGCATAGCCTTAAAGTCCCACAGGAGGGCTAAGTTAAAAAAAGTTAAAAAAAATCTTTAAAAAAATTTTAAAAAATTACAAAATAAAAAGCAAAAAAAAATTAAAAAAATATTATACCAAAAAATATGTATGAAAAAACAAAAATAAACAAAAAAGCACATCCTGTATATACTAGAGTATTTTTTAATGCTTTTCTCATGGGGGCCATACATACAAGGATAGGGATGAAGAACCATGCATACTAAGATAAAAATGAGGAACCATACATACAAGGATAGGTGTGGGGAACCATGCATTCAAGGATAGGGATGAGAGGCCATGCATACAAGGATAGCAATAAGGAGCCATGCATACCAGGATAGGCATGAGGAACCATTCAGATAAGGATGGGGTTAAGGATCCATGCAGACAAGGAAGGGGATAAAGAGCCATGCAGACAAGGATGGGGAAAGGAGCCATGCAGGCAATGATGGGGATTAGGAGTCATGCAGGCAAGGATGGGGATGAGGAGCCATGCAGACAAGGGTGGGGATGAGGAACCATGCATATCAGAATAGGGATGAGGAGCCACACATACCAGGATAGGGATGAGGGGACAATGCATACCCGGCTTATACTGGAATCAATAAGTTTTCCTAGTTTTTCGTGGCAAAAATTTGTGCCTCGGCTTATACTCGGGTCGGCCTATACACTATTATTTCCAGTGCCTTGCGAAAGTATTCGGCTCCCTGGAACTTTTCAACCTTTTCCCACATGTCATACTTCAAATATAAAGATACCAAATGTAAATTTTTGGTGAAGAATCAACAACAAGTGGAACACAATCGTGAAGTTGAACGAAATTTCATGGTTATTTTAAATTTTTGTGGAAATACAAAATCTGAAGAGTGGGGCGTGCAATATTATTCGACCCGTTTACTTTCAGTGCAGCAAACTCACTCCAGAAGTTTATTGTGGATCTTTGAATAATCCAATATTGACCTAAATGACTAATGATGATAAATATAATCCACCTGTGTGTAATCAAGTCTCCATATAAATGCACCTGCTCTGTGATAGTCTCAGGGTTCTGTTTGAAGCACAGAGAGCATCATGAAAACCTGTTAACACAACAGGCAGGTCCATGATACTGTTGTGGAGAAGTTTAAAGCCGGATTTGGATACAAAATGATTTCCAAAACTTTAAACATCCCAAGGAGCACTGTGCAAGCGATCATATTGAAATGGAAGGAGTATCATACCATTGCAAATCTACCAAGACCCGGCCATCCCTCTAAACTTTCATCTCAACAAAGGAGAAGACTGATCAGAGATGCAGCCAAGAGGCCCATGATCACTCTGGATGAACTGCAGAGATCTACAGCTGAGGTGGGACAGTCTGTCCATAGGACAACAATCAGTCGTACACTGCACAAATCTGGCCTTTATGGAAGAGTGGCAAGAAGAATGCCAGTTCTCAAAGATATCCATAAAAAGTGTTGTTTAAAGTTTGCAACAAGCCACCTGGGAGACACACCAAACATGTGGAAGAAGGTGCTCTGGTCAGATGAAACCAAAATCGAACTTTTTGGCAACAATGCCAAACGATATGTTTGGCGTAAAGGCAACACAGCTCATCACCCTGAACACACCATCCCCAATGTCAGACATGGTGATGGCATTATCATGGATTGGGCCTGCTTTTCTTCAGCAGGGACAGGGAAGATGGTTAAAATTGATGGGAAGATGGATGGAGCCAAATACAGGACCATTCTTGAAGAAAACCTGTTGGAGTCTGCAAAAGACCTGAGACTGGGATGGAGATTTGTCTTTCAACAAGACAATTATCCCAAACATAAAGCAAAATCTACAATGGAATGGTTCACAAATAAACATATCCAGGTGTTAGAATGGCCAAGTCAAAGTCCAGACCTGAATCCAATCCAGAATCTGTGGAAAGAGCTGAAAACTGCTGTTCACAAATGATCTCCATCCAACCTCACTGAGCTCGGGCTGTTTGCCAAGGAGGAATGGGCAAGAATTTCAGTCTCTCGGTGTACAAAACTGATAGAGACATACCCCAACAAATTGCAGCTGTAATCACAGCAAAAGGTGGCGCAACAAAGTACTAAGTTAAAGGGGCCGAATAATATTGCACGCCCCACTTTTCAGTTTTTGTATTTCCACAAAAATTTAAAATAACCAATAAATTTTGTTCAACTTCACAATTGTGTCCCACTTGTTGTTGATTCTTCACCAAAAATTAACATTTGGTATCTTTATGTTTGAACCGTGATATGTGGGAAAAGGTTGAAAAGTTCCAGGGAGCCGAATACTTTTGACAAGGCACAGTACAATATATTTAGTATTGCCGGGTATGGAACGACTCACTTGACCTATAAAACTGTCATACTAGTTAACCCCTACACCATAAAACCACCATAAAAAATAGATTAAAAATGTGGCAAAAAAACTATGCTTTTACATCAACTGCCAAACCAAAAAGTGGAATAAAATGCCATCAAAAAGACAAATGTAAATATAATTGGTACCCCTGAAAACACCACTGAATCCTGCAAATATTAAGCCGCAATACAGACCATTAGCTGAGAAATAAAAAAGGTATAGTTCTCAGAATTTAGCAATGCAAAAACAATTTTTTTTTCTAAAAATTTTTTCTTGTGTAAAGTGTTTAAGCGTGCATAAAAGTGTTGTCGGTCACAGTTCTGTGCACCTCTGAAAATAAGGACACCACTTAACAAAGGCCAGATGGAGTCCATGGTAAGTCTGCTGCCTCATTATAGTTGGGGGTGTCATCTGAATCATGTCATTTAGATGGAAACCTCAATGTAAGTGCTTAATGTAGAGCACAGGATAAATGTGATCCAAAAAAAGTCCCCACTCAGGTCCGTCATCTGTCAATGAAAAAATAGAGGGTTTCCTCGTTACTGGTAGCACAAAGGCTATGGAAAAGCGTTATGTCTCCTCACCTCTCAAAAGAAATCCAGCTAATTCTGCACTCCCAATCCAATTTCCCTCTTCTTTTTTGAGCTTCAGTATGCCTAAGCCACGTTTAGCGTCCACATGTTTGTCATTTTTGTAGCGATGACAGCCCACTTAATTTTCAGCCGTGTGTTTCCAGAAACACGAGCTGGGCATAATGTACTGGTCACTAGAGCGTACTGGTCACTACAATGGCAGATTTGCAATTTTCCCTCAGCAACATTCACTGCTGCTTGTTTCTGCAAAACATTCATGGAGTCAAAATCGTTACTACATCTGTAGATAAGTTCCCAGAGGGGTGTAATTTCCAAAATATGGTCACTTGAGGGTGATTCTGCTCTTCTGGCACTTTGGACACTGCATACAGAGTCCACAAAGTATTCTATGATAATTTGTTCACTAAGAGTCAAATAGCGTTCTCTCCTGAGTCGTGCTGTGTGGCTAAGCAGTACTGTTCAGCCACATATGGCGTATGGCCATGTTCAGCAGAAATTGTGTGACAAATTCTGGTGACATTTTTACCCATGTAATTATTTTTTCTTCACTGTCGAATGGTATCAAATTTTGTGACACATGCATGGTGTCAATTTGATCACTGCAACCTTAGATGAATTCATTGAAAGGTGTAGTTTTTAAAATGGGGTCACTTATGGGGGTCCGCTTTTCTGGCACCTCAGGGGCTCTGCCAATGTAACATGGCACCTTCAACCCTTTCCAGCAAATCCTGAACTCCAATACGGCACTTCTTTCCTTCTCAGCTTTGCACTATTCCTCAAAAGTAATTTTCTAGCACATATGTGTTATTGGCATACTCAAGAAAAATTGCATAACAAATTGTACCATTCATTTTCTCCTGTTATCCCTTATGAATAGAGATGAGCGACTTTGCCTTTTTTAGGGTCGAGTCGGGTTTCATGAAACCCGACTTTCTCAAAAGTCGAGTCGAACGAAATTGGCCGACTATAGGGAAAAGTCGGACGTCCGACTGAAACACGAAACCCAATGCAAGTCAATGGGGAAGCAAAGTCATCAGGGAGTGGAGGACAGTAAACACACCTACAGTGCCTATTTCAATGCCAACAACATTAATTCTTATTACTTAAGCTTGTCAACCTTAATTTACTTTATAATAATAGTTACACACTGAAAACTGGGGGTTATTTGGCTAAAGTTGTGGGGGGGTAGGGCTGGCTACAGGTTTTCGTGTGCCCCGGGCGAAAGAGTGTCAGTGGGCCCCTTTAACACATACCACAATTCATGATGCTCCAATATGGCAGAGAAATATTGGTATAGTGCAATGACAAAGACTTCACTTCTTACATTACATGACTGATATCTATTTTAAATTCTACAATAGCTCAAATACTGGACAATATATTCCTCCATACAGTATTATGGCCACCACATAGTGCGCCATACAGAATAATGAGCCCCATATATTGCTCTATACAGAATAATTGGTCCCATATAATGCTCCATACAGTATATGATGAGCTCCACATAATGCAACAGTATATGATGGTCCCCATATAATGTGCCATACAGTATAGGACGGTCCCCATAGAGTAGAATGAGCCCCACATGTTGCTCCATACAGTATAATGAGTCGCATATAAAGCTCCATACAGTATATGATGGGCTCCATATATTGCTCCATACAGAATGTGCTCCATATAATGCTCCATACAGAATAGGCCCCATATGTGCTCCATATAATGCTCCATACCCTATATGATGCCCCATAAATAATGAAACCCATATGATGCTCCAGTATATTATGGGCCCCATGGATGATGCTCCATTGCATGATGGGCCAATAAAATGCTCCATATATAATGGGCCCCATATGATGCTCTAGTATATGATGGGCCCCATAGGATGCTCCAGTATATGATGGGCCCCATATGATGCTGCAGTATATGATGAGCCCCATGGATGATGCTCCAGTGTATGATGGGCCTATACACTGTGTGCAGAATTCTAAGGCAAATGAGTATTTTGATTACATCATCCTTTTCATACATGTTGTCCTACTCCAAGCTGTATAGGCTTGAAAGCCAACTGAAAATTATGTAAATCAGGTGATTTGCATCTCTGTAACGAGGAGGGGTGTGGTCTAATGACATCAACACCCTATATAAAGTGTGCTTAATTATTAGGTAACTTCCTTTCCTTTGGAAAAATGGGTCAGAAGAGAGATTTGACGGACTCTTAAAAGTCAAAAATTGTGAGATGTCTTGCAGAGGGATGCAGAAGTATTGAAATTGCCAAACTTTTGAAGCATGACTGATCACTGAACTATCAAGCGTTTCATGGCAAATAACCAACGGGGTCGCAAGAAGCGTGTTGATAAAAAAAGGCTCAAAATAACTGCCCATGAATTGATAAAAATCAAGCGTGAAGCTGCCAAGATGCCATTTGACACCAGTTTTGCCATATTTCAGAGCTGCAACGTTACTGGAGTATCAAAAAGCGCAAGGTGTGCCATACTCAGGGACATGGCCAAGGTAAGGAAGGCTGGAAAACGACCACCTTTGAACAAGAAACATAAGATAAAACATCAAGCCTGGGCCAAGAAAAATGTTAAGACAGATTTTTGTAATGTTTTATGGACTGATGAAATGAGAGTGACTCTTGATGGGCCAGATGGATGGGCCCGAGGCTGGATTAGTAAAGGCCAGAGAGCTCCACTCTGACTCAGACGCCAGCAAGGTGGAGGTGGGGTACTAGTATGGGCTGGTATCATCAAAGATGAACTTGTGGGACCTTTTTGGGTAGAGGATGGAATGAAGCTCAACTCCCAGACCTACTTGCAGTTTCTGGAAGACACCTTCTTCAACCAGTGGTACAGGAAGAAGTTGGTATTGTTCAAGAAAAACATGATTTTCATGCAGGCCAATGCTCCATCACATGCATCCAAATACTCCACAGGGTGGCTGCACAGTAAAGGTCTAAAAGAAGGAAAAATAATGACATGGTCCCGTTGTTCACCTGATCTGAACCCCATAGAGAAGCTGTGGTCCCTCATAAAATGTGAGATCTACATGGAGTCAAAACATTACACCTCTGGGGACAGTGTCAGGGAGGCTGTGGTGGCTGCTGCACGCAATGTTGATCGTAAACAGATCAAGCAACTGACAGAATGTATGGATGGAAGGCTATTGAGTGTCATCATAAAGAAAGGTGGCTCTGTTGGTCCCTTTTTTGGGGGGGTTGTGAATGTCAGAAATGTGTATTTCTACATTTTGTTGTCACGTGGACCCGTCCTGTGTGACGCGACCAGCAGGCCGGAAACTAAAACAACAAGACAAAGGGAAGGGAAACAGTTACAACGGTGGGCCCTGTGATAGGGAAAGGGGACGTGGAGACCTCCTGCACTCCCCTGAGTCAGTGTCCCTAACGCTCCTGACGTTCCCTATGTCAGCTCCGCACCGGGTGCCGATCAGGAACCTGTCGCCCTAGCATACCCTACACCTATCCCTTGCTAGGGAGCAGGGTGGCGCAGGCACTGGCCCCACCGCTGTACTAATACACACTAAGGAGAAAACACAAACGGGGAAACACAACTTAGCTTTACTCTGTTGCACTTGATCCTGGCAACAGAGTCCACCACCAGCATGCAGCTCTCCTCCTGAATCGCTGCCTCCCAGCTCTGTCAGAGCTGCTCTCCAGCTCCTTCCTCCCCCAAGGATGGTTGAAATGAACACTATCATCAACAGTGATTGCAACACCTGAGACTCTTTTATAGCAGAGCCAGCAATCACACCTGCATTATAATCATGTCCACTTAACTAAAGAAACAAGAGTGCAATGATGCTCACCACCACTGGGGCAAACTTAGAACAAACGACACCACAGTACTATAATCCTAATGGCCACCAGGAGCAAAAACCAAACCTAAGCACAGTTTAGGAAAAAAAAAGGTTACCTGTGCTTTATATCAGTCCTGATCCAGCATGAATCATGACAGTACCCTCCCCTTAATGAGGGGCCTCTGGACCCTCAAGACCGCTCCCCATCAGGGAACCACCTACAGCGGGGATGCCCAGACCCAGAATTCACCCCAGCAACTACCTGCATATCAGGTTGATGAGAAACGAGCCCGCTGGTATTGGCAACGTATGTTCTGGAGGTAACACACATCTCCGAAGCGCTGACCTGGGGAACGGGTTGTGTATGTGTATGTTTGGTATGAGCAGGTAACACTTAACAACACACTTCCACTGGATGCTTTTTGGTGGCCACCCATACACGCTCGTTCACACACAGGTCCGGACCTGAACGTATATTGCCACTCGTTCGTTTGTCACCACTTGGAGAACTCTTTCTGGGATTGACAACAGAAGCGTCCCCCTGTGTCACCACACTCACAACCCCGTACCTCACCAAGGGGTACACCACCCTCCAACCCCTTCCACCACGAGGTCTGTGCCTCCCAGGGTTGGCCAATGGTGAGGGTTGAGACTTGCCCCTACTCTCCTGCAGCACATCTGCTTCCCTCACCGGAGAGGAAGGGGTCCGTTGAAGAGAGGCGGCAGAGACATTAGTTCCTAGGCAGTAGCCCTCACACGAGTGCCCCCAGCTGACCACTTCCCTCGCCTGCCAATCTATTACCGGGTTGTGTCTCTTCAGCCAAGGCAGGCCTAAAACAATAGGTACTGGCATTCCCTCCAAGACGTAGCATGACAAGGACTCCTCATGAAGTCCTATACGCAGATGGATGTTCTCTATGACCTTGGTCAAGCTCCCCTGGCTCAGTGGAACAGAGTTTATGGCCCGGACGCTTATAAGCTGGGCTAGCGTCCTACACCTCAGACCATGAGTCTGGACAAAGCAAGCATCCACCAGACTGACTCCTGCTCCACTGTCCACAAACTCCGGTATCACCTCCGGTACCTCGCCAGCCAAGACCTCTGCTGACATGGTACTTTGGGAGGGCAAAATGGAGGAAATATATACTCCCTGGTCGCCTCCCTCCAAGCAACCAGGGGAATGCGGCTTCTCCGATGGCACAGATAATTTGGCGCGCAATGGGCAAGTCTTCAGAACATGACCAGTCTGCCCACAGAACAAACATGCCGACACCACTCCCCAAACCGTAGGCAGCTCCGAAAACAAACTAGCTCCTCCTACTTGCATGGGTTCATCAGGAGACTTGGCATGAACTGGGCAGGCTCTCATAAAATGGCCAGGCTTCCCACAGGAAAAGCATACCCCCCACCACGACGAGCTGCAGACACCCCCTTTTTTGTATCAACAACACCGGCTGTCTTGGTTCCTCCGTCCGCACTGGTGGGTCCTCCTTCCTAGTGAGGACATCAGGTGGCACTTTTTGTATATGTCTTTGCCTAAGGCGTCTATCCACCCGGATGGCAAGGGATATGGTGGCCTCCAGCGACCTGGGGGTGGCGTACTGCACCAGAGTATCCTGCAACTTTGGAGACAAACCCTGCACAAATTGACTTCTAAGTGCACGGTCATTCCACTGAGTATTAGTGGCCCATCTCCTAAACTCTGAGCAGTACTCCTCAGCGACCCGGGCTCCCTGTTTACACCTACGGATTCGAGATTCCACCAGGGCAACGCCATTAGGATCCCCATACACAAGCGCCAAAGCCGCAAAGAACTCGTCCACGGACTCTAAAGATGGAGAATTGTCCGATAGGAAGAAGGCCCAGGATTGGGGATCCCCTTTAAGAAGGGACATAATGATTCCCACCCGTTGCTCTTCACTCCCTGATTAATGAGGGCGCAGCCTGAAAGGGGACGTGGTGACCTTCTGCACTCCCCTGAGTCAGTGTCCCTAACGCTCCTGACTGTTATGATTGAGTCACCGTAGGAGGCAAAAACAGAAATGCTAGCTAAGTCCAGAAAACCAGAGAAGTTGGCAGCTATCGGATTGCAGACCCCTGAACCTATCAACACAACTAGCAGTAGCCGTGGGGGGTTCCTACTATGCCCTAGACCCCTCGATCACAGCCGGAGATTTAAATAGGCCTAAAGAAAGAAAGGGGAAATCTAAACTGCCCCAGAGCAGACCCCAAAGCAAAAGGCAGCCCCCAACATATAATGACGGTGAAGCAAGATGAAAACACTAACACAGACAGAAAGATAGACTGAGCAAAGACGGGGCCCAAGCTAACTAGATAGAAAAGGACAGGAAGGCTGCTGTCTGCAATCCGTGAAAAACCCTATGAAAATAAGAGCCAACAGACTGACAGTGAAAAAGGCCCTGAAGACGCTAGGCTTCAAAAAGCTATGTCAGTACTCAGGAATATTCTGAAGACAGAGCTACAGGCAAAAGGAGATTCAGCTCACCCCAGCAGGGAATGGCAGAATACTGAAAAGCAAGGAAAACAAAAACAAAACATAAATGCTAACAGGCAAAGCAGAAAACTTAGCTTTAGAGGAGCAGGAATCAGACTGGTGTCCTAGAAGTCCACAGAGAAATCACCCGCAGGGCAGAAGGGCGTCGGCAGCCTTATATCCAGTCCGTGACTCCACTCAGCCAGTCATCCTCATTAGGCTCAGGTGCCTGATAATCAGGCTCATTACCTTCCTTTACCAGAATAGGGAGTTCACCAGACCTCAGTGACGAAGGGGAAAATGAACTCACAACACCTGACGTTCCCTATGCCGGTTCCGCACCGGGCGCTGATCAGGAACCTGTCGCCCTAGCATACCCTACACCTATCCCTTGCTATGGAGATGGGTAGCGCAGGCACTGGCCCCACCGCTGTACTAATACACACTAAGGAGAAAGCACAAACGGGGAAACACAACTTAGCTTTACTCTGTTGCACTTGCTCCTGGCAACAGAGTCCACCACCAGCATGCAGCTCTGCTCCTGAATCGCTGTCACCAAGCTCTGACAGAGCTGCTCTCCAGCTCCTTCCTCCCCCAAGGATGGTTGAAATGATCACTATCACCAACAGTGATTGCAACACCTGAGACTCTTTTATAGCAGAGCCAGCAATCACACCTGCATTATAATCATGTGCAATTAACTAAAGAAACAAGAGTGCAATGACGCTCACCACCACCGGGGCAAACATAGAACAAATGACACCACAGTGCAATAATCCTAATGGCCACCGGGAGCAAAAACCAAACCTAAGCACAGCTTAGGAAAAAAAAAGGTTAACTGTGCTTTATATCAGTCCTGATCCAGCATGGATCATGACATTTGTGTTGTTATATTGGTTTACCTGGTGAATAAACAAGTGAGATGGATATATATTTGGTTTTGCCTACTAATTCTGCACAGTGATAGTTACCTGCACAAACAGATATCCTCCTAAGATAGCCAAATCTAAAAAAAACCCACTCCAACTTCCAAAAATATTAAGCTTTGATATTTATGAGTCTTTTCGGTTGATTAAGAACATAGCTGTTGTTCAATAATAAAAAGAATCCTCTCAAATACAACTTGCCTAGTAATAATTATGCAAACAAGTATCAACCTAGGGTCTTGTCAGATCACTCGCCTGTTATGGCGACATTTAATTGGGAAAATGGCGGGAGAGGCGAATGGTCACCATGGTCGTTTAACGCATTCTGGTTACATATTATTCAAGCAGATGCTAGGATCCCTGACTTGCTAAAATAATTTTTTGCTATTAATGAGGGTACAGCCCCCAGGGAAAGATTATGGGATGCGTCTAAAGCTTATGTGAGAGGACTGTTGATCTCGGAAGTGAATAGAGTTACAACTAAGTCTAGAGAATATGTGGAACTTTTACAGAAGGAAGCTATCTCTGCAGAATTGCAATATTTGAAAACTCCATTGGATATACATTTTAACGCATTAAAAGATGCGGAACAGCGATCAGCCCAACATAAGCTTTCAAAAGCTGCAAATAAACGTTACTTCCGGTGGCAGGTCTATTTCGGGGAGGGGGAGGGAACTGGACATCTACTAGCTATGCTGATCAAGACTCAATCTGGCCCTGCAATGGTACCAGAGATAAAAAACAAAAATGGGGAACTTGAAAGATCTTCTGGGGCAATTCTAGCAACTTTAGCAAGTTTTTGAGACATTATATAATTCGCAGGGCGGGTTCTCTGACGAGTTGCTCAGTAGCTTTTTGGGGACTGCTGGTGTGCCTACTCTGTTGGAATCGGAAGCTGTTCGGCTGAAGGCACCAAGTTGTCTGGAGGAATTACAGGAGGCTCTAGATTCTATGGCAGGGAATAAGACACCGGGGTCTCATGGGCTGCCTGTGGAGGTATATAAGCAGTACTCAAATATAATGCTTCAACAGCTGTTGAAGGTGTTTGAGGAGGCTAGGGAAGATTGGCACTTGCCCCGGTCCTTGAATGAAGCAATCATAGTGGTGATCCCCAAGGCTGATAAGGATCCTTGTCTTCCAGAGTCATACAGGCCTATCTCCCTTTTAAACGTTGATGTCAAGATTTTTGCAAAGATTCTGGCGATGCGGCTGTCTAGAGTAATATCTGGTATTATTAATCCAGATCAAACTTAATGGAGAGATCTCAAATATAATTAACTTATACAGAGGGACCAAACAGGGGTGTCTTCCCTACTGTTTGCTCTGGAAATTGAGCCCTTGGCAGTAGTAATTCGGGCGACACCAGAATTTAAGGGGTTTGGGTATGAGTCTTTGCAAGAAATAACAGCGTTGTATGCTGATGACATGCTCTTGTTTTTGGGAGAGTGGCCGTCTTCTCTGAGGGTGGCAATGGAAGTCTTTGGATCCTTCACAGTGATCTCTGGTTTATGTTTTAACTGGGAGAAATCTTCAATTATGCGGGTGGGAGATGCTCCCGAGAACTCTTTGGAATTGGCTGGACGATTAAATGTAGTCAGAGAGTTTAAATACTTGGTAATTCATATTGGGTATAATATACAAGATTTTGAGCATTTAAATATTACCCCGCTACTTGCTAAATTTCATCCAAAGATAAAGGACTGGTGCAAGTTACCACTGAGTATGGTGGGAAGTGCAAACATGGTAAAAATAGTTCCTATGCCAAAAGCTTTGTATGCCCTCCACAATGCGCCCATTTGGATTCCTGGTCAAATCATTTATCAGATAAACAGAATATTTAGAGAGTTTATCTGGAAGAGGAGTGTTCCTAGAATTCGGTTGGAGGTTTTGCGTACATCTAAATAACTGAGGGGATTAGCGGTTCCTGACCCGTTTCTGTATTATCTTGCAGCGCAGTTGCAGCATTTCAGAGGATGAGGGAGTAGGATTCGTTCATGTGAACTTCCTCGGGATGTATGCTTACATACGTAGTGGGAAAGGACTTAATTGTGCAGGCGCTAGACTCAGGGCGGTTCTGTCAGGGTCAAGCTATCAATATTCCGATAATGAAGTGCATGGATAAGGTAAGGAACATGGCCAAAGAAATATTGGGTATACAGGGAGTCACGGCACATTCCCTGATCTGGAGAAACTTGACATGTACAGAGCAGAATAAATTAGAGGGTTTTGAGCTATGGGAGAGGAGAGGGCTTAAACTAGTATCACAGCTTTATTCTGAAGGGAAGTTTCGATCTATTGAGGATCTCAAACAGACATTTTCCATCACTAATAAAATATTTTTTTAATATCTCCAGCTGAGACATGCTTGTGAAGCACAACAGCGACTCGCTCCAATAGGTAATCCAGCTAAAACGCCGCTGTTGGATAGAGTAGTGATGGGAGGAGGATCAAGAGGTATTATATCCATGATATATGCAACCATGATGGAAAAGAGTGGCAAATTTGGAGACGCTGAAGAATAAGTGGCAAATTGATGTAGGTGATTTAACAGATGATGAATGGGAGGATGCATTGCAAGAAGTTACGAAAGTCTCGGTTAGCGAGGCGCAGAGAGTGTCGCATCTTTATTTGCTTCATCGAGTTTATCGAACCCCTGTACGGCTGTTGAAAATGGGCTATGCTACAGAGGCAGATTGTTGGAAATGTAGAACGCCCAATGCGGATCTGATACACATGACCTGAAACTGTCCTCGGTTACGTAGGTTTTGGGGAAGTGTGAATGATTTACTTAATACTGTCTATCAATGTCAAATGGTACTAGACCCCAAAATGGCTCTTCTGTGGCGGGTGGAGACTTTGCTGCTTTCGGAGGAGCACCAGCTGGCAGTCTCACGAATATTATATCAAGCTTGTAAAAGGGTGGCGGCTCACTGGAAGGGATCTTCTGTACCCACAATCACGGAAGTTACCGCTGCAGTTAATAATAATATAGATATGGAAAAATATGTGTATCAAAACAGAAGAACAGCTAAGAAATGGGAAGATATGTGGGCACCTTGGTTGGACACACCCGGGTTGGCGCCTCCTAGATTAACATGGATGAGAGCGTTGAGGAGGATATAACCCAAAAATTTTAGCTGTGAGAGACCAAATGCATCGGGAGACACGAGAGGTGTTTTTTCGGGTGAGGGTGGGGGGTGAGTTGGGAGGGATTTCTGTGGTGTTCTATTGTGTTTATGTAATACACTATTTGGGACATTTCCTGTATATGACTACCTGTTTTTTCAATTTTGGAAAATGTTTACTAAAAAATTACCTGACATAAAAAATTAAATATGCAAACAGTGTATAATGCTCCATATATAATGGGCCCTGTTATGATTGAGTCACCGTAGGAGACAAAAACAGAAATGCTAGCTAAGTCCAGAAAACCAGAGAGGTTGGCAGCTATCGGATTGCAGACCCCTATCACAACAACTAACAGTAGCCGTGGGGGGTTCCTACGATGCCCTAGACCCCTCGATCACAGCCGGAGAATTAAATAGGCCTAAAGAAAGAAAGGGGAAATCTAAACTGCCCCAGAGCAGACCCCAAAGCAATAGGCAGCCCCCAACATATAATGACAGTGAAGCAAGATGAAAACACTAACACAGACAGAAAGATAGACTGAGCAAAGACGGGGCCCAAACTACCTAGATAGGAAAGTACAGGTAGGCTGCCGTCTGCAATCCGTGAAAAACCCTATGAAAATAAGAGCCAACAGACTGACAGTGAAAAAGGCCCTGAAGACGCTAGGCTTCAAAAAAGCTATGTCAGTACTCAGGAATATTCTGAAGACCAAGCAACCGGCAAAAGGAGATTCAGCTCATCCCAGCAGGGAATGGCAGAATCCAGAAAAGCAAGGAAAACAAAAACAAAATATAAATGCAAACAGGCAAAGCAGAAAACTTAGCTTTAGGGAAGCAGGAATCAGACTGGTGTCCTAGAAGTCCACAGAGAAATCACCCGCAGGGCAGAAGGGCGTCGGCAGCCTTATATCCAGTCCGTGACTCCACTCAGCCAGTCATCCTCATTAGGCTCAGGTGCCTGATAATCAGGCTCATTACCTTCCTTTACCAGAATAGGGAGTTCACCAGACCTCAGTGACGAAGGGGAAAATGAACTCACAACAGGGCCCCATTTATAATGCGCAGGTGTATGATGGACCCCATGGATAATGGGCCCTATCTATGATGCTAAAGTGTATGATGGGCCCTTTATATAATTCTTCAGTGTATAATGCTCCCCATATATTGCTCCAAATATAAAAAAAATGAAACACCTGTCCTTGCTGGGCACTGCTCGACTCTAGACTCCTCAGTGTCGCCATATTCCAGCTCTCTGCACTTGGACTGTTCAGGCAGATGGTGTACAGACGTGACGTCATCATGCTCTCTGATCTGAATGTTAATGTCAGGAAACGCGGAAGAGGTCACAGCGGTGGAGCAGAGAGAGGTAAGTATTGCAAGTGCTGGTGCCCTGAGCAAGCAGGGGTGGCCCACTCATGGGCAACGGTAGTGGCACAGGGCCCCTCATAGTACGACGGTGTCTGTGATGGCGAGTGGGCCCCCCCACCGTCAGAGATTTTTGTGTACTGTGAGGGACCCTGTGCCAGTGCTGTTGCCCACGAGTGGGCCCCCCCACCTGCTCAGGGCCCCAGCACTTGCCCGGGTCTGCCAGGTGCTGACGCCGGCCCTGGGGGGGTACAGCCCAGTTACGGAGGTGGAAAAACTGGCATATGTTGAGGTGTAGGCTGGACGTTCAGCAGCTGCAAATGGAGGAATTGCAGAAGTCGGAGGAAGAGGAGGACAAAGCGAGCCATTTTGCTGTCAACCTATGCGTCATCAGGGGAAGGTGGTACAAAATCCTTTGAAACCCAGGCATGGTTCATTTTAATGAAGGTGGGATTACCAACATTTTGGGTCGACAGCCGGGTGCTTCTTTCTGTCAGGATTGATCCAGCAGCACTGAAGACTCTTTCTGATAGCACACTACCAGCAGGGCAAGTGAGTTCCTGTAAGGCATATTGTGCCAATTCAGGCCAATGTGTCCAGTTTTAACGCCCAGTAGTCAAAGGGGAATGAACTGTGAGGGAGAACATCGATGGGGTGAGGAGAGGTAATTTTGAACCATAGTTGACAACTGCTGTCTCCTGTCTGTTGTAATTGATTCAATATTATCAGTCGTGTGAGCGGTCCTCGAGAAATCAGTCCACAACCTGGTCATGAAGTTCCTGTCTCCAATGCCAGTTCGGCTGTGTGCACAACGAACACCTCTTCCATTTGGCCCAGTACGGCTCGTGGTAGAACCTGCCCCGCTGCTGTGTGCTGGGAATGCCTCTAACAAACGGTTTACCAGAGTTGCTTGTTTGTTCGCCAATATTAGCTCTAGGTTCTCCTGTGGCATGATGTTCTGTAATTTGCCTTTATAGCGTGGATTGAGGATGCTGGCCAACCAGTAGTCTTCATCCTTCATAATTTTGACAATGTGGGGGGTCCCATTTTAGGATCTGCAAGAGATAATCACAGATTTAGGCCAATGTTTCAGGTGTCAATGATGCACTGACGGTGGCGGGTGGAGGAGCACTTTCTGCCAAATCCACATCCCTCCAGTCACGCACAAACCCTGTACCTGACCTTGGAAAGCCAACATTTTCTCTTGCCCCCCCGAGAAACATCCTCCTCCCCACAATAATCATCCCCCTCCTCCTCCTCCTCTTCCTCTTCTTCCTCCACCTCATCCAGGACAGTTCCCTGAGCAGACAATGGATGACTGTCAGCAAGGCTTCCCTTTGCCTCCTCCTCCTGTTCCTCCTCTGCTGCAGATGCCTGATCCTTAATGTGCGTCAAAGTTTGCATGAACAGATGCATAAGTGGTATGCTCATGCTTATGATGGCGTTGTCTGCGCTTACCAGCCATGTGCATTCCTCAAAACACTGAAGGACTTTACAGAGGTCTTTCAGCTTTGACCACTGCAAACCCGACAACTCCATGTCTGCCCTCAAACTGCCTGCCTGTGTATGCTCCCACAAATGCATTACAGCCTGCCTCTGTTCGCACAGCCTCTCAACCATGTGCATGGTGGAGTTCCACCTTGTTGCAACGTCTATGATTAGGCGGTGCTTGGGGAGGTGGAGCGATCGCTGCAGCCTCTGCATACGACTGGAGTCTACGAGCGAGTGACGGATGTGCGAGCACAGTCTTTGCACCTTATGGAGCAGGCCTGTTAACTCCGGATAATTATTTAGGAAGCACTGCACCACCAGGTTCAAGGTATGAGCCAGGCAAGGTATGTGTGTGAGTTTTGCAAGGGCTATGGTCACCAGAAAATTACGGCTGTTATCACTGACTACCTTGCCTGGCTCAAGATCTAGACTGCCCAGCCATGACTCAGTTTCTCGCTGCAAGTAGTCGGCCAGTACCTCCACGGTGTGTCTGTTGTCGCCCAAAGACGTCATCTTTAAAACAGCCTGCTGACGCTTACCACTAGCTGTTCGATAGTGGGACACCTCGGGTGCAACACTGGCAGCTGCGGATGGAGTGGTCATGCAACTGCGCTCTGTCGACGAGCTTTCGCTTCTGAAGGAGGAGGAGGGTCGAAGCCTACAGGCAACTGTTTCCTATACCGTGGGCTAGGCAGCACTGTCCCACCATTGGCTGTCCCCTGTGGACCCTGCATCCACCACATTAACCCAGTGCGCAGTGATGGACACGTAATGGCCCTGGCCATGCCGACTGTCACATGGACCCGTCCTGTGTGACACGATCTGCAGGTCGGTAACTAAAACAACAAAACTGGCACGTGTAACTGTCCTGTGTGACACGACCCGCAGGCCGGTAACTAAATCAACAAGACACGGGGGAAGGGGAAAAAGTTACAATGGTAGGCCCTGCGATAGGGAATGGGGACGTGGAGACCTCCTGCACTCCCCTGAGTCAGTGTCCCTCACACTCCGAGCGTTCCCTATACAGGCTCCTCACCTGTCGCTGAGCTGGAACCTGTCACCCTAGCACACCCTACACCTATCCCTTGCTAGGGAGCTTGGTGGTGCAGGCACTGGCCCCACCGCTGTACTAATACACATCAGGGAAAAATACAAACAGGGATAACACCACTTAGCTTTGCTCTGTTGCTATTGCTCCTAGCAACAGAGTCCACCACCAGAATGCAGCTTTCCTCCACAATAGCTGCTACTTCTCCAAGCTTTGTCAGAGCTGCAAGGAACACCTCTCTGTAATTCCTTCCTTCACCAGACCTTACAGCAGAGGTCCCCTGAGCTGCTCTCTGTAGTTCTTTCATTCACCAGTCTTGGTTGGAAATGAGCAATATCACCTACACCTGCTCATAGACCATTTGACCCTATATAGGAAAAGGGAATGGTCAAATGATCAGGGGCCAAAAGCTGCTATAATCCCAGAGACCACCGGGGGCAAAAGGCAAAGCAAAGAAAACATCAAGTGCAATGACCCTAATGGCCACCGGGGGCAAAACTAGAACTGAAACCACCAGCTTAAGGAAAAAAAAAAATAAAGGTTACTAGTGCTTTTATCTGTCATAATCCAGCATTGATCATGACACCTACTGGCCCATTCATCTTTTGTGAGGTGCACCTTTCCACTCACTGATTGTTTGAGTGCATGGACAATGCAGTCTTTCTCATGCAGGCGGAGAGCAGGGATGGCTTTTCTAGAAAAGAAGTGCCTACTGGGTCAAAGCGTGGGACAGCGTAGGACATGAGCTCTCAGAACGCTTCGCTGTCAACCAAACGGAAAGGCATCATCTCTAATGAGATCAGTTTGGCAATGTAGGCGTTCAAAGCCAGTATACGCGGATGAGAGGATGAGTACTTTCTTGTCCTACTCAGAATGTCTGGTTGGGTGAGCTGGACTTGAGAGCTGCATATGGGGGAACTAGAGGTGGACCTGATGGACAGACAGAGGATTGGTGATGGTGGTGGTGGTGATGGCCTAGATTCAGTCTTTCATTGCAAAAATCTTGTGCTTCCCTGACTGCTTTGGCCTTGCGACGACACCTCAACTTTTCTTGCTGCTGGTGTGCTTACCGGTGGGCTTACAGTGGGGGAAGCAATGGAGCGTTGCTGGCTACCTTCAGTCGGAGCAGGTGCACATGTGCTACCTGAGGTTTTATAGTCCATCCACGCTTGCAAGTGCATGGTGGTTAAATGTCTAAGCATACAACTGGTATTCAAATTTCGGAGATTTTTCCCTTGGCTAAAGGTCCTTCCTCACTTCTTACAGATAACCTTTGCCTCATCAATAGGATTTTGGTCAAAAAGTGCCACACTCCACTCTTCCTACTATGGTATAAATATTCAGGGCTTGCACGCTGTGATAATTTGACCGTCTGGCCAAGCTGTCCTGCAACTCTTTTCGTTTTTTTACCACATTTTTGGACAGCTACGGGCCTGCCCGATAACTGCTGCTGCGATGACAATGCCTGCTGCGGATCCTTCTCCTCTTCTGACCTATTGCCAGCGGCACCCTCTTCCCCCAATGGATGCCAATCCGGGTCAACAACTGGGTCATCCATCAACTCCTCTTCAATTTCATCTGCACCTTCCTCTGTGTCACCGTGTAAGGTGGTATAGTATGCGGGAAGGGGCACCTGAGTTTCATCTGGGTCAGATTCTGGCTCAGTAGACTGCGAGGGCAATGTAGTGCTCTGGGTCAATGTACAGTACCAGCAGAATCATCTAGCAGTGGCTGTGCATCAGTGCACTCCATATCAGATTCATCTTGGACTGGGGAATTCAGGATTTGACTTGATAACCCAGGCATGGTATGTGAAAAGAGCTCCATGGAGTAATCTGAAGCGTGGCCTGCCGCATCTTTCACTTTTGGTGGGGGTGAAGGACAGAAGGAAAGGTGTTGTTCATGACCAGAAGCCTGCACTGACGACTCAGTGCTTGCAGTTTTTGAAACTTCAGAAGAGGAGGCGATAGAGCTGGAGGCTGTTTCGGCAATGTAAGCCAAAACCTGTTCCTGATGCTCTGGCTTTAAAAGCAGTTTACCTACTCCCAGAAAAGGGAACCTTACAGGCCTTCTTGAGCCAGACGATGACGCTGGGTCAACATTTCCTTCCTTAGCTGCTATTGTGCTTTTGGCATAACCAGCAGATGTACCACCATCACCATCAGTACCAACTGCCCCCCCCTCGCCCACCTCCACAGCCTCTTCCACCATACTTCCTCATGTTTGGGAAAATGTACCAAAAATACCAGCAGATATATGGTACTATATGAGGAGCGTACAGCTGTATAAGGTGTAGTGAAAATGTTAGATCGCCGTATATATTTCCTTATTCACAGATGCTCTCCCAGTATGTATTTGACCGTAATCTAACCAGCACATATACGGTACTATATGAGGAGCGGACTATATCAGAAGCGGACAGTTGTATAAAGTGTAGGGGAAATTTTAAATCTCCTTTTATATATTCCCTTACTCACACCCAGACGCTCTCCCAGTATGTATTTGACCGTAATCCAACCAGCAAATATATGGTACTATATGAGGAGCGTACAGCTGTATAAAGTGTAGTGAAAATGATAAATCTCCATATATATTTCCTTATTCACAGACGCTCTCCCAGTATGTATTTGACCGTAATCCAACCAACCGATATACGGTACTGTATCAGAAGTGGACAGCTGTATAAAGTGTAGGGGAAATTTTAAATCTCCTTTTATATAATCCTGTTGTGAATTCGCTTTCTGGCCTACCTCTGGTTACTAGTGAAGGTAGTGGAGCTGGTTATATTGACAGAGGGGTCGCGAGTTCTCTATCTGGGCTCCCTCAGGTGGTTACTGGAGGTAATGGAGCTGATTTGATTAACAGAGGCTTGCCACCTGATAATGAGGAGGATGATTGGAGATCTGGAGTTTCTGACTGGATTTAAGACTGCCGAGTCCCTCTATCCCTGCTGGTGATTTTTTCCTGCCTCCTGAGGTCTTAGTTTCCAGCTCAGTCCCTGCATGCTCAGCTAAGTGTTCTTTTGCTATTGTTCACATTTGATCTGGTTTTGTCTATTTCTGTTTTGTGTGGTCAGCCACCTCCGGCTGGAGCTGTGCTGAATCTCCATCCATATGTTACTGCTTGTGCCAGTTTGTTTTTTCCCTTATTAGATTGGCCTCTTTTTGCTCTGCTTTCAGAATAAACCAGAGTGCTGATATAGTGGGCAAAGTTGTGCGACTTCAGTATTTTTCTATCAGACGTGTTGGACATTTTTTGCAGGGTTTTTTGCGTGATTGCAGACAGTGTATTTCCTTTCCTGTCCTGTTTAGTTAGTGTGGGCCCTATTGTTTGCTCAATCTATTTTTCTACCTGCATTTGTGTTTTCATCTTGTCTCACCGACAATATATGTTTGGGGGCTATCTATTCCTTTGGGATCTGCTCTGGGGCAGTTTAGATTTCCCCTTTCTTGCTCTAGGCTTATTTAGCTCTCCGGCTGTGTCGAGGTGTCTAGGATCATCGTAGGTACGCTCCACGGCTACTGCTAGTTGTATGGATAGGGTCAGGGGTCTGCAATCCGCTTAGTTACCAACCTCTCTGGTTTTCTGTGGCTTAGCCTGGTCTTGCTCTCCTCCTCGGTGACCCAATCACAACATATTCCCTTAATCACACCCAGACACTCTTCCAGTATGTATTTGACTGTAATCCAACCAGCAGATATATAGTACTATATGAGGAGCGTACAGCTGTATAAGGTGTAGTGAAAATGTTAAATCCATATATATTTCCTTATTCACAGACGCTCTCCCAATGTGTGTTTGACCGTAATCCAACCAGCCGATATACGGTACTGTATCAGAAGCGGACAGCTGTATAAAGTATAGGGGAAATTTTAAATCTCCTTTTATATATTCCCTTCCTCACACCCAGACGCTCTCCCAGTATGTACTGTATTTGACCGCAATCCAACCAGCAGATATACGGTACTGTATCAGAAGCGGACAGCTCTATACGGTGTATGTATGGAAAAATGTAAATCTACATCTATTTTTTTCCAGAGTCACACCCAGACGCTGTCTCACTATGGATTTGACCATAATCCAAACAGCAGATATATGGTACTGTATCAGAAGCGTGCAGTTCTATACGGTGTATGTATGGAAAAATGTAAATATCCGTCTATTTTTTTCCGGAGTCACACACAGACGCTGTCTCAGTATGGATTTGACCGTAATCCAAACAGCAGATATATGGTACTGTATCAGAAGTGGACAGCTCTATACGGTGTATGTATGGAAAAATGTAAAGCTCTGTCTATTTTTTTCAGGAGTCCCACACAGATAGCATGTATTTGTCCGTGATACCAGCCGGTACACGGTAGTTTGTGAGGAGCGTACAACCCCAATACGGTGTGGGAAAAATGAACGCTCGGTAACTGTTCAGAAAAAAAGAATAAAAGTAGGAGTGCTGTGTAAAAAGCAGTCTGCACAGCATTGTGCACACAGCAATGCAGCTATCAGGTAGCCTAATAAGGCAGCCTAATAACCAGAGCTGCTGCACACACAAAAATCCTCCCCTGTCACTGCACACTAACTGTACAGCACAATTGCTATCAGCAGAAGCACAGATTCTTTTTTCTTCCCTGCCTGTCTGTTTTCTTTCCTGCCTAACACTCTCCCTATTGAGAAGCAGTGGCAGCCAGCAACCTCTCCCTATGCTAAGATCAGCAGAAGTAAGATGTCGGTCGGCGGTCAGGGCTTTTATAGCCACTGTGACGCCACACAAAGCAAGCCAATCACTGAAATGCCCTTCTCTAAGATGGTGGTGGCCACAGCACATGTCACCGCGTTGCCCAAAGTGTGCGTCCTTGCTCACTGGCTGAGCAAAGGCGCCTGTAAGCATCATGGGAAACATGACTTTGGCGCTCGGGTCGGTGACCGCATGGCCGACCTCATGCTATGGTCGGGTTTCTCTCTGCGAAACCCGACTTTAGCGAAAGTCGGCGACTTTTGAATTTG